>NW_013667261.1:162881-172610 GCF_000517525.1 Limulus polyphemus | reverse complement strand
AACTGCGATGGACTGCATCCCGTCCGCTTGAGTAACACACTTTACCCCACTTGTTACATTCTAGTCAGCCGTTTGATGGGTATCTAGATGTTAGTTGGGGTTAAACTGCGATGGACTGCAACCCGTCCGTTTGAGTAACACACTTTACCCCACTTGTTACATTCTACTCAGCCGTTTGATGGGTATCTAGATGTTAGTTGGGGTTAAACTGCGATGGACTGCAACCCGTCCGCTTGTACCGGCCTTTATGTACCATGTGAAGGCACTGTAAGGATTTAACTATCTTGAACCTAACAATACATGTCATTTTTTTATTTCATTGCTTTTTTTCTGCCGTTTCTATACCACTGTATATGTTAAAATTGTCATAATTATTTCTAACTCTTCCTTTCAACTCTATCATACTTCATTCCCTACTACTTCATATTACAATCGTCTTTATTGTATACAATTTGTGACTATTATTACACTTGGCTCTGATTCTTCAAAATTTTATTTGAAAGTTTTCTACCATTTTTCACACTTCACACTTTTCCCAGATTACTATTCTATAATTATTTTGACCATTTTCCTTCACATTTCAACATAACTTTTCTATATTTTCTTACACCATAATATTAACTACAGCTTCTCTTTCTTACACCATTCTCTATTTTTATGTTTTGTTTTATATTTGGCAGGAGTTTATATCATTCTACCTTCCCATTTTATGTTACACCTCCCCCACTTTTCACAATGTTAACGATTAAAGTATCTTCTCCTCCTCTTTCTCTCTCTTCTTTCCGTCCCTGTCACTGTTTTCTACATCATAAGACTGCCTATCATTTTGTATTCTAAGATCTCTAGGAATCCGCTAATTTGCCTAACGATACCTCGCACAACTTCTCTTTATTTTCACATCTTTAACTTTAACTTGATTTCTGTCATATTTTTTCATTTACCATCCTGTTTTTTAAAACGTTTACTTCATAGTAGCTTAATTCATCTTTTGTTCTCACTCTGCTTGTCTTAGATTTTAATTTAATAACAATTTCTGTCACTTTACTTCCTATTTTACATTGTCTTTGTTACATTTTCTTTTCCACTTGACTTTGTCTCTCGTTTTTTACATAACAACGACTATTCTCATTAGTCCTTGTTTCTACTCCATTCTTTCTAATGTATTACTTCATACTTAATTATTTAAATTATTGTTTCACGTTACTACGTTTGTTCTAGAAGTTAAAAATTACGATGTTTTCCGCATTTGTTCCTCTCCTTTCATTAGATCTGTCATTTTTTTAATTAACCCTACAGTTCTCATCTCTATCTATTTCTTACTAGCATCTATGGTTATTCATCCTTACTTTCTATTTTTAAGTTTTGGATATCATGATAGTGGTTGGAATTCTTTCTTTCTCTTCACCCTATAAGATATTTTGATTTTACATATTCTCCCTTCTCAGTATAATTTCCACTGCTTATAAACGTTCTCATTTGCACGAGTGTGACTCAGCCCTTTATTGTATTCAACTGTTATTATTTTTATTATTATTCCTTCCCTTTATCTTTCTTTATCTTTTCGTTCACCTACCTTCATGTTATAATTTCTCTTGATGTCCTGGCTTATCTTTCGGTTTCTATCAAGTAATGTGATTTTAACTTTCTCCGATTACAAGTCTTATTATTGTAAAAAGTTTCCGTTTATCTTCCATACTTCTACTTCATCATCTGAAAGTACGGGTCCTTCTAATGGCTGCTTTTAGCCCTACTATGAACTGTAATGACGGTCTGGCTTTTACCAACTACAAAAAACGCCTTTGTTTATCTGTATCAGAGTGTTATTAAGAGAGAAACTGAGGAAGAAACACATACATGAAATCACAATGTTATTCATGTAACCCGAAGAAAGCACAATTGTAGCGAAAGTAAAGGACGAATGTGATGTGAAAAAGTGTATAGAGATGCGTAACGTTCAAATCCACAATGTCAATGTTATGTTATCACTAGAACCTTAGTCGCCAGTGTCATCAAAACTATTTCTCCACCCTGTCGCGTAAGTGACGAGATGATGAAAGTATCCAACAACCCTGTAAGTGTCTATCGACAGATGTCGCATAATCCATATTGATGCAGGTTTGTAAGTATGTTTCATAAAAACAAAGAATGTGGATACTAGGTGTCACAATATATATGAACATTACATTTCACAGTTACTGAGGTTTTCAGCATTTGTGACGACATATTTGTTGATCTTACGCTATGAGCACACGTACATACCACATTTGTGCAAATTGTATAATGGTATGTGCATGTGTTCAATGTTAAAGTCGAGTATGTTTGTGCCAAGAAAAACGATATAATATCCATAATATGTACCACACATCGACTAAGAGATAGCACATATCTTCCTATTGACTTGTTTGGAGGTAGAGCGGGACTACCTAAAGCACCTCTTACTCTGTCCATTTTCAATACTTTGCTGTTCACTGGATTATTCTTTTACTTTGAGGTATATTGATACTCCCTTTTTTAAACTTATTTTAGGTGTGCACCTTTTATCGTCTTCAACCCTGCTTTTGTTTTCATCAGTCCTCTTTTACACTGTTTTCTACAAATAGTGTATATATCAGAGTTTTCTTTAGATACTAAACTGATACAATATACCGAAATTATTTTGGTTCCATGATACTAACAAGGAAAGCGGCTGTGAGTTGAATGGCAATTTGTTCTAACTAGTCTGGAGCGACTAAAAGAATCTGCTTTTCGACATACATAAGTCTAGCAGTTTTGAAACTTATAAGAGCGACGTGTATGTCGATCGTACGCTTCAAGGACTTCATAGTTTTCCTAATGCATACGTTGCTAGGAAAGCTTTATAGTTACTGCAAATTGTAAGATTTCGTATTAAAAGGTTTTCAAGAATTTAGCATTTATTGACCAAAGAAATGAAACTATCAGTGAAATAGTTAACAAAACTGAATTGAGTTTAAGCACGACAAACTACAGTACTTACAGACTTTAAAGTATGCTTAACTCTGTAATTGTCATCTGTTATGCAAAGTACATGATATATTTTCTAGTGATAACTAACTATGATGCTATTATTTTCTTTTGTGACTACGTTCCATTTGTTTATCTCGTGATAAGATAAAAAGTAATGACGTAAGTATGTTTTTCAAATGATAACCTTGATATATATGTATTTTTATGGTTAATATTGTTGGATTTGACTATGATATATTTATATGGGGATAACAATGGATATGATATGTTTATTAAGCAATTACAATGATTTTGGTATTTTTTTAATAATGTTACCAGGCGTGACCTATAATTTAGTTACTCGTACTGTGAATTCGTGGGTTCGTTGTTCGCGGTCTATTGCTGCAAAAACGTGTTAAGCAGTTTGGGACCGTGGGTGTGCTATAACAGTGGCGGTGAGACAATAGTAAACTAAGAGTTGATTATGGGTGCTGTTAGCTAAGTGATTACCCTGTAGCCTATCAGTTCAAAATTAGGGACATCTATACACATATATATCCCTAAGAATAGCTTGCGCAAAAATGCTTTTGAAAAAACAAATATTTCCGTGATTATGACAACTAGTTTGTTTAGTGGTTGCGTTGATATCTGTTCTGGTTATGTTATTGGTCTGTTTTAATTTCGAAATGCGATGTGTTTCTAGTAAAAACCATACCAATAATCTATTCTCTGTTAGAACTAAGAATATGTTTAATACTGTTTGTGGTATTCTGTTGCGTTCTCTGGCATATACTATCATGTTAGTTTGCAGTAGTGTACATTCAAGTTTTTGTTCTGAGATTGACTTTAACTAATTTTTCCTGTGCTAAAATAGTTACCAAATAAACGTAGCAGTAAACTGTTTACGAGTGTATCATCTGAAACTTCACATATATAGATAGGTCATTGAAGGCATTTCATTAAGTTATTATTAATCTATTCAGTTGCACAATATATGAGTTTAGCACTGGCAAAAGTACAGGTTCTCCCCTTTCCAATTGTGGAGTCCCATCGCAGCACATTAATCAGAGCGCAGTCCAGATGGCGTTGTGTCGTCCCAAATACCGAACCGCCGACCACACAGAGGCAATCGGCCAGCAGCAACCACTAGTTACGTTGTGGCAACGTATTATAATCCAGAATACAAATGAGTATTGTGAGTAAAAGCATCAGGTATAATCTATGTTCTGTTTATTATCAAACCTTTCACTGAAATATTTAAATCACCAAGTCAGGAAGTTTTACAGTAAAATGTAATTTATATTAAACACCTCCTGGTTTCATTTCCAGCAAAGTGAATGAATTTCGTATTTTGTCTTTATACGTTACACAGAAATACTTACGAAGTTGTAGTCAAAACGACCAAATATGCAACAACTTATCTGATTTAGGGTTACCTTCCATCAGGGTCGAGTGTAGACTAACGATTAGCGTGACATCGGCGCTTTGGAAGGTTCAAAGTTTGTACCGTGATGCTGAATAAATTTTGTACTTTCAGAGTGGGTGCGTTGTAAGAGTGACAGTTTCTTCCATTACTTCGTTTAAAGTGTAGAAATACCTTGTGGCGGCAAGTGTTGATGATTAGCTCCTTTTCTGGTCAATAGTGGAAAATTAGAAACGGCTATACTTGTAGCCAACGGAGTTTTTAGCTGGCCGTTTAGTTATGTGTGTATAAGGCGGCGTATAGTTTGAAAATGCCAAAGCTATTTTTCTGAAGCTTATTATGGTAAGTAAAGAAACCTAATATAAAAATGTGATCATTTACTTATCGTATGTATATCAAAAGCTACGGAGAACCCATAAAGATGAAATTTTGAAGCTTATGCAGTTTTGGTTTCGGGAGCTTTCAGTGAAATTTATGAAATTTACTCTTGTGTTATTATTAAACCATATCGGTGAAATTTAAGTAATGTCATAAAATATAAACCACGCAATATATGTCATATATCCAGATCCGACGAGGCCTTTCCCCAACACCAGGGCTCATAAGGCCGGCTGGGATATGGCAGGTACAGTAGTGGTCGAAACGCTACTTATTTCATCAGTGTTTGAGATTAAGAGTTGCACTTAAGTATAATTTTTTTAACTGAACAAAAGCTACGAGATATACGATTAAACTGACCAAGTGGTATAATTTAAACTGACCAAGTGGTATGATTTAAACTGACCAAGTGGTATGATTTAAACTGACCAAGTGGTATGATTTAAATTGACCAAGTGGTATAATTTAAACTGACCAAGTGGTATGATTTAAACTGACCAAGTGGTATGATTTAAACTGACCAAGTGGTATGATTTAAATTGACCAAGTGGTATAATTTAAACTGACCAAGTGGTATGATTTCAATTGACCAAGTGGTATGATTTAAATTGACCAAGTGGTATAATTTAAACTGACCAAGTGGTATGATTTAAACTGACCAAGTGGTATGATTTAAACTGACCAAGTGGTATGATTTAAATTGACCAAGTGGTATAATTTAAACTGACCAAGTGGTATAATTTAAACTGACCAAGTGGTATGATTTAAATTGATCAAAGGAATGTGTGATTCTTTTAGCATATTTGGAATGATTAATAAATATTAACGAAAATAAACCACTAAATATAAAACGTAAGCTTTGAATATAATTTATAAACCATTAAGGAACCACATATATCCCATAATTGCTCATTTACTATGTCATATATATATCAATAGACCTAGACTGTACTTTGTACTTGTAATGATTCTTACAACAGTCCCACTAAGGTGGTTTGGAACTTATTATATTTTTGTACTGTTTCATCTCACAAACCCCGGCAAAAATAATTTAGAAAAATATAAATCCCATAAGGAAAAATTCGTTTTAAGTTCTAGTGGTGGTAAAGTTTGTTTGTAGTCAAGCACAAAGCTACACAATGGGCTATCTGTGCTCTGCCCATCTCGGGTATCGAGACCCGGATTCTAGCGTTGTAACTCCGCAAACGTACCACTGTGCCACTGGGGGACAGGTGGTAAAGATACGGACGTGACTGAGAAAAAAAAAGAGTTTGTATATCGGAAGAAAAATGAAATAAAAAAAGGCTTAATGTATGTTTTTATTTTGTGACTTTTAACTAAACATGAGAAATTTAGGTTTGTTTCTCTTAAATTTATATGTGAAAAGTGTACTATTTTGTCATTAATTGTGACTTTGCCAAACTATAAATTTTATATCAAAAACAGCGATTTGCAAGAAATGCTTCTGAATTTGGCCAGGTGGTTAAGGCACTCGACTCGCAATCTGAGGGTCGCGGGTTCGAATCCCTGTCACACCAAGCATGCTCGCCCTTTCAGCCGTTGGGGCGTTATAATGTGACGGTCAATCCCACTATTCGTTGGAAAAGGAGTAGTCCAAGAGATGGCGGTGGGTGGTGATGACTAGCTGCCTTCTCTCTAGTCTTACATTGCTAAATTAGGGACGGCTAGCGCAGATGGCCCTCGTGTAGCTTTGCGCGATATTCAAAAACAAACAAATAAACAAGCTTCTGGATTACTAAGGATTATTGAGTCTTTTTGTGGATTATTTAATGTCGCTCAGAAACGTATTATGCAGGAAGATTATATTCGGCGAACCACAGCCTATTTCATCTTTGATGATAAATTTTGTGCCGAAACAGTTAAAATTTAGTTTATGATGAAACAAATGACATTAAAAGCTCGGAAATGTCGAGGGAGATTCCACATATCAAAACGAAAGAATTCATTAACTTCTGTAAAGTGGTAGAAAAGCCCACCTTATGTGAATATATAGTAGAGTAGTATGACCAAAATGTGATTATGTACGAATAGGAGAATAAATGTCAAGAAAAAATACGACAACATAATGAAAAGAATGTTCACCGAACTTGAAACTGTAAGTTGTCTGTTATCTGTGAAAAATAAATTAAATATTAAGAAAACTTTTATTTGCGTTTCTGAAAATATGAGCATTATAAAACCTTACACTACACTAACTGGACAGTGGCCGTCTAGCAATAATTTTTTAGTTTTAGTAAAAGTTTTATTGCTCTAAGTTACTTTAATACAGTTTACATTTTAGTTTATTAATATATTAATAACAATTCGCAAATGTGGTTCTTTCAATTCACGATCATTATTATTAAATGAGTAAGTTACTAGAGCAAGAAACGCGGAGGTGAAGATGGTTGTTCGGGATAACAAGTAAAAGTCTTAGAGACGATCAGTTGAAGTCAAATGTTCGTGGTTGGTGGTCTTCTTTTTGTAACAAAGGCAAGATAAGTCGTCAAACTCACGACCTTATTGAGACGATCTGTTGAAGTCAGTGTTCGTGGTTGGTGTTCCTCTTTTTATAACAAGATAAGTCGTCAAACTCACGACCTTATAGAGACGATCTGTTGAAGTCAGTGTTCGTGGTTGGTGTTTCTCTTTTTTGTAACAAAGACAAGATAAGTCGTCAAAGTCACGACCTTATTGAGACGATCTGTTGAAGTCAGTGTTCGTGGTTGGTGTTCCTCTTTTTATAACAAGATAAGTCGTCAAAGTCACGACCTTATAGAGACAATCTGTTGAAGTCAGTGTTCGTGGTTGGTGTTCCTCTTTGTAACAAAGACAAGATAAGTCGTCAAACTCACGACCTTATTTGCTTCCGTGAGTACAAGACCAAATTGGAGTGAAAGTGATTTTTCAGATTACCCATCGAATCATGTAATTCCTCACCAATGTAATATAGTTTTTGGTAATACTTAAGAAAATTTTGAAAATGGCTACCTAAATATGTTGGATTGACTTCAGAAACCTGGGTGAAAAAAAGTATATTCGAACATCAAACAGAAGCAATCTGTTTACAGGCTATTATCAAAAAGCCGAGCAAATAGATATAGAACGTGAGAACACGACCAGAAAATAAAGCATTGAGGTTCTAAGAACAAAAGTCAATATTAATCATATAATTTCACATAAGCTCCACATTGTTCAAAAAGTATGAAGCAAACCAAATATTAAGCTAAGCAATACGACATTTAACGGGAAAGTTATCAATACTAAGTTTGGGGATTCCACCACCATAACCATTTCTTGGTTATATAGGATTCGAAAGTACGCAATGAAAAGTGGATTACAAAGCTGCGTTCTCTTAATGATTATCAATACGTTTAAAGTTACAGAACTACGAGTTAAGTACACCTCAAAGCAAATTTTCCCGCTTTAATAGATATCACGTGACCGATGAACGATTTGAATCTAAGTTTCAAATGAACAGCAACTGCCTGTTGTAGAAACCTACATATGTAGAGGACGACGCTTCGAAAGTCTTCCGCCTTTCGTCTTCAGGTCAGTGTGTGTGTCAGTCTTTAACTTCTTTAACTTCAAGAAACCAAACACACTGTTCTTCTTACGGTTAGCAGTAACAATCAGTGGCGTAGGAAAATTACCCTATAGAGTAGGGTGTTTATTAACACAAAGTTGTAAAAATAGTGAAACATAAATACATATAACTTTGGATGCTGTTTTCACCAATTGAGGTGCATGTCACAAAAATCAAAAGGTTTTAAAACTAACACTGTTTTGTCATAAATGTTTTTTATAGTTAAAACAAAGATTGGGCATAGACTCTTTTTTTTTTTTTAGATATTGAAAAATGCACTTCTTATGGCTAGAAGGCCGTTTACCTATAAATATGTTAGATATAATTGCCACCATCTAAATCATAACAACTTCAATGCATTTAAAATCACACAAATCATCATTAAATGCTCCAGGCAGAGAACGGCAAGGCCATGCCACATACAAGTTGTGTATTGTCTAGGCTAAGTTTTGTTTATCTAGAACGGGACAATGAAGTACACCGTGATCAAAATCTTTGGAGAAAATATATGCTATTATGGTTAAGCAATATCAGTGAACTTGAGATATGTTTCTTTTACGACATATTCGGCTGTATAATATTCCTCACTGTTTGCAAAATCAACAAAGTAATATTCCATGTGATATATCCTTTGTACGGAAAAAAGTGCTAACCTTAAATCAGATTTGTCTCAAAACATAAAATCGAAGTCATTCTTTCATCATTCACATTCGTTCCTTTCCGCCAGCATGCTTATACACAGGGTCTCATTAACAAGAGTTACATATGTGATAGGATTTATTATCATATATTTATTTTAATATCAACGTTTGTTTAGATTAAATTTATATTTAGAAACATACATAGCTTATACTGTTTAATATGTATTGCGAAACTCCCGCCTATTCTCTAAAGTTGTAGAAGATTCTCGAGTGTAAGAATCAACAAGATATGTGTGTACGTAAACGCTAGTGTTAGCTTTGTATTTTTACGTAATCTGAATTTCCGAAAAACTCTCCACATGCCTATAAATATAACCAACGTGACGCGCCAAAAGGAAAGTATCCATTATTGGTTTGCTATAGTGGGTGTGCTAAAAACTTCGGAAGCTATAACTGTGATTGTTATAACGCTTATTAATCGGGAAACTTCAGATATTTGACCAGGAACGTTTATAAATTTCGAAAATTACAAACCATTTAACTTCAGTGGATTCACATCGGACATTAGTATTTTTACGAAGATATTATATAACTTTAGAGGTAAAAGAAACTCGACTTGTAATCGGCGTGTGATCAGTGAAGACAACAGAGCTAACTAGCTTCCTATTTAGTGAATTGTATCTACATCAACTCGAAATTAACCACGCTAATTCGTGAACCCTCGATAAGATGTAAAG
>NW_013667261.1:153186-161971 GCF_000517525.1 Limulus polyphemus | reverse complement strand
TACTAAATTTAAAATATCATTTAACTCAATTTCAGGCTATTTGAAATTCTAATACGTAACACATATAATTCACTCTAGTTGGTAGCACGTTAAAAACTGATGAGATACATGGGTGGCCGTTTTACAGAAGAGGGCCGTCTTACCTCACCCCCCTAATATTCCTATGTTCAATACAGTATTTTGTTCTGAAGTAAGTGTAACTAACAAAGGTGCAGAGAAAGTCTTATATTCTTCCGTAGTGTATTACCTGTATTGTAAACGAAAACGTGAAACTAGTGATTATAAAGTTAAATAGTCCTATGTTCTTCACTTCGATAGTGCCTTACTTATATAAAACTGACATTGAATCAATATAGTAATATATATTTGCTGTTAACTCATTAGTAAGTACTTTTATAGTTCGTTGATTACAAGTAAGGATCACACCTAAGCTGCTATAAAGAATTTAAAGCACTTAATTTACAAATGGTGTTATTATCAATTACCACAGATAACCACATTAAATGTACTTTGTTTTTCCTTATTCATCTTAAGCTTAAAAAATTTCTCGTTCATCGAAAATTGTTAATTATCTTGTAAAGTTTATAAAGTTTACTTTTTTTCTCATTTCATGAAGTCATTATTGTGCCCCCAACTTACAACGCTAAAATCCGGGTTTCGATACCCGTGGTGGGCAGAGCACAGATAGCCTATTGTGTAGCTTAGTGCTTAATTACAAACAAACAATCGTTAATTGTGAGCCAGAGCAAATATCAACGCCACCTATGTCCTTCGGTTCCGGTCATTGTGTTAATACTTTTCTGTTCTTTGTTGGAGCTACTTCAACGTATAAACTTTAAATCACCGATACTTAAATATAAATGTTGAATGTGTATTTACAGTAAGTTGAAATTTAATACTATTACGAGCATTCAGATCATCGGTATTTTTGTTAAACAGCGAATTTTGTTGAAGATTTGCTGATATTTAACATAGCGTGCTATAAACGCGATTGTTTTTGTTTTCAGGATTTTATTATTGCTACTTTGGACACGATTGTTCTTGTTTTCAGGCTTTTAGTATTGCTACTTAATTAACGTAATTGTTTTTGTTTTCAGGCTTTTAGTATTGTTACTTAAATTATGTTTTTTTTTATCTAAATTATTTTCTCACATAAAATGGGTTGTTTATCTTATCTTGTTCATCATGTCTCTATTTCAGGTTAAATGACTTTCAAAGAAAAACTTTATATATTTCGAGTATAAAACACATAATATAATTTGGATAATTTCTAGATTCTTCGCTATGTCTCAAACCCCTTGGGCTTTTAACAAACAAGTTTACATGATATATGGTTACAGTTATTTTTACTACTTGCACGATTCTCCCGAGTTTAGTGTAAGCTGAAAATTGCACAATTTCCTTTTCCTATCTCATTCTTGCAGTCCTGCAGATTACTTTTACTAGCAGACCAATGACGATTAAACTGTTCTAATTTTTTCCATATAAATTGCAACACGTACACCGCGAACTATTTTAGGATTCTCATGGAAATACGTGAATATAATAGAAAAGTAAGTAAAGATTAATTTTAACTTATTTAAGAGTAAAACGAGAATGAATAAAACTAAATAAAATATAAAAGCTTCAGAAATACTGTAGTTCGAGTTCACAGATTATTTTCTAAAAAACACAGTTTCGTAAATAGATTGTTGGTATTGTAATTGTATTCTATCATTTGTTAAACAAGTTTTTTTAATTATACCAAAATTAAATAATTCACAGTTTTGGCAAAAGCAGTTTTGTTAGTTATACCAGAATTTAGCAATCTATATTTTTTATTTAATTTTGGTAAAGCAGATTTGTTAGTTATACCAGAATTAATTCTGGTAGAACAACTTGGCTAGTTAGACCAATGTTAAGTAATTAATAATTTTAGACAAATTCTAGTAAAACAAGTTGGTTAGTTATACCAATACTACGTAATTCATAATTTTCTGGTCTAACGCTTGAAAAACCAACTTGTTTAATAAGCAATTATTAGTTTTTTAGGCAAACGTGCTGTAAAGCAGTTTTATTAATTATACCAGTGTCGAGTAATTCCTAATTTTTAGTTTAGTTTATAGTAAAACAATTTTCTGAATTACACCTGTAGCTTTTATTTTCTTCAAACATAACATATCGTTTTCATAGCTGTTACAGCAAGTTCATACATTATTTTTGGCATTCATAATCTTTCGTCTTGTTTGTTTTTAAGTGCAAAGCTGTAGAATGGACTACTTGCACGGTGCCTACCACGGCCAATGAACCCATATCTTGCTGCTATATCGTTACTAAAAAATGTTTGTCTCAATGTATTTTTTACTACATGAAGTAAACCTAAATTTTGTAACATCCATAGAACTAAAACAACAACAACAAAAAGAATATGTTTATTGTACATTTCATAAGATGATTTTCTGTTTTAATTCAATGAATTTGTTTTCAAGACACACTCCGTGTTGTTGATGAATTAACTGTGTTTTGTCACTTGCCAAGTATTCTTTTTTCTCAAACTTGTTTCTCCCGTTGGTTTTAACAGAGTTGACATAAACAAAATATCCTGCAAAGCTGTTACATTAACGTCGATACTATTTGATTCTTTAGTAACCATGTCATTTTTATATATTCACAACCTAGCTTCAGCCCTTAAAGACCGTCTTGTACGGTGGATTGTAGTCTAGACCTTATTACGAGTTTCGGTAATCGCAACGATCATGTTATAAAACCCTAGGCACTCCCATTTGGAACCATGAAACCAGTATAGTTGTTTAATTTAATGAAACCCACAAAATGTAACAACTGTAAAATCACTACAGCTTTAGCAACTTTTACTGCAGCTTTTAATAATTGTGTCACCACAACTTTTCATTCGTGTAACAAGTGCTGCAATCTTAAATAGCACAATAAGGTATAACTACTAAAAACGAACAAAAACGTTGAATTGCGCAACCGGTGAATAACTGCAGTTTAATATATTTATAATATAAACATCTTTTAATAACCGTGACACCACAAGTTTTCATGGGTCCTCGAGCGCAGCAGTCTTAAGTAACAAAATAAGGTATAATTATTCTTAATAACAGCGACACCTGAAATTTTCATCGGTGACATAAGTGCAGCAGTTTTAAGTAACACAATAAGGTATAATTATTTTTAATAACAGCGACACCTGAAATTTTCATCGGTGACATAAGTGCAGCAGTTTTAAGTAACAAAATAAGGTATAATTATTCTTAACAACAGCGACACCTGAAATTTTCATCGGTGACATAAGTGCAGCAGTTTTAAGTAACACAATAAGGTATAACTACTTTTAATAATTGTAACATCACAAGTATTCATAATTGTAACAAATGCAGCAGCGTAAAGTATGGTGATAGAGTGTAACTACATTTAATAACCGTGACATCACAAGCTTTCATAATTGTAACAAGCACAACATTCTTAAATACCAAAATACATTGCAATTATCTTTAGTGATTGTGCGGTACTGCACCATTGAAAAACGATAAAGTCTTTGAAAAACTTCAATAACTTTGAAGATTTTATAGCCTTAGCACTTGTTACGGCAGGGTTTTACCGGGAATATCGTATTGAGCTACTAATTAGTACAGCTGGTATTTAAGAAATTAATGTATATAGTAAATCAGTACGAACATTTTCGATATACCCTGAGCCTTGTGACAAACATTTTCTGTCGATATTTACCAAGTTCCACGTGAAACAAAATGTCGGGTTGAACAACTGTTATTTAGTTATTTAATTCGTTAAGTATTAAGTAGAAACATGGAAATATATATATTTTAGTTGCATTAAGGTTGTGATACTAAATTGTACATTAAACAAATAGGAAAATAAAACATTTCCTTATTTACACAACTGAGAATACTATATCTTGTCTATACCTCAATGTTAAAAATCGTTTCGAAACGTATTTTGGCCAATTTTATTTTCAACATTACGTGTTTGAGGAAAACATAAGAAATATTTTCAGAGCTAGAAATGCTTTAAACAAAACATTATTTAACTAAAGTTTGCACGATTTCTGTAGCCTCATAAGCTTTCTTCGCTTTTGAAATCAATTTGCTATAAAGAAAGTGGTTTTTGTAATTATATCAGCATCACGTACCATGCAGTTACATAGGTAGAATAACAGGTCTATTTCGGTCATGTTCAACAATCATCTGAAGCGTTAAGCTAACGGAAGTATTAATACGATTGTCACTAAAAAATACTAACTCCCAACCATGAAGCGAATAGGCATGATTTACATTGACATTTTTTACAGATAGAACGAATATTACTGAAATCATACTGGTAAATTGTTCTTAATTAAATGGTGGGAGATGTTGTCCAATTAACAAATAAAACAAATTTATTAATTCAGAAAATGCTGCCCCCCCCCCCAGTGGCTCAGCGATAAATCTGAAGACTTATAACGCTAAAAATCGGGTTTTGATATTCGTGGTGGGCATAACACAGATAGCCCATTGTGTAGCTTTGTGCTTAATAAACAAACAGAAAATGCTAACTTTAATATTCAACCTTTTTTTTTCTTCTTTACAGTGACTATATTGTTCTCAACTGTAATCGAATATAATCTCCACTGATATTACTCGAAGTGACTGATCTTACATAGCATTTCATATTTATGATAATGTATTCTACACTCCAGTCGGTGCTGAGTAAACTAAACAGTGATATCTTTATCAATTATGGAGTGAGAAGCAGTTATATTACTTCATGTAACTAACCTTTTAAATTATGTAGTGCCTTCCTGATGTAAAGTTCGACATTTCAAGATAAATATTCAGTGATTAGTAGGGGTGTACATCTCATCACAGTAATCGATACAATACGTATCTACACACAGAAGTTTTATTAACAGTTTGTTACAAAGTTTGACAGTCTTGTCTGTCATTTATTATCTATATTACTAACATTGTCTTATTTAAGTACTTCACACTTTACAGTGCTTTTTCAAATTCTCAGGTTTGATCAACTAAATAGCAGCTGGCAAGGGAAGTAAAATAAAAAGTTAATATATGTCTATCTATTTTGTTATGTTACTTTGCATGTAATGTTATTGATAAAAGATATAAAGACAACATATAGGACTCAATACTAATCTTCCTTTAATGAATCATTGATTTTTAGCAAAAATAATTTGTTATAAATTCTGTTTTTTTTTCTATACAAAAGACTAATAAGCTTGACAAATGTCGTGAAGATACATAACTTGCATCGTATCTGACAACGTATCGATACAATTGTACCGCCACACCTTTAATGATTAGCATGTTTTTTTTTTTTATTTATGGGGGCGCCATCAGCAGATGATATGCCCCCAATTTCACTGATCTCAATTAGTAGGATTAGATCCTCTATTCCGAGATGTAAACACCTTAATCAAAGGGGTGAACATGTTTATTGTGACGGGGATTCGAACCCGCGAAACTCAGATTGTGAGTCGAGCGCCCTAACCACCTGGCTATGCCGAGCCACGATTAGATTAAACTACCTAAAGAAGGTTAAAATATTTGGAAAGAACAAAGAGCATCGTTAAAACATTCATTGATGATCCAGATATTGTTATACATAACATATCTCAGAATAAATTTACAGAAATACATAAGAAAGTCTTGTGTGGAGGATTAAAGTTTTGAATATCACCTGCAATTTTTTATTACATTTTTTGTTTTTTAAAACTTCTGAGGAAACTAAAGGATAATTTTGATCCCGCAAAAAAAGAGAAAATCAATTACAAAGATATTTATTAAACGTAAACAAAGGTTGCAGCGTTTTTAACTCGTTCTTTAAAGATATTTAAACAACAAACAAACTTAACATTTGTTGTACAAATTTATTGTGCAGGATTTGATATTGAGTCCTTGTATACCAATATACCTCAGCAGGAAGTAATTTAAATAGCAGCAAATTTGGTTTTTCAATATGACACCAATTTACAAGGAATACAAATATCAGTTTTTATTGAGTTATCAAATTTTGATATTAACAAATCTCATTTCCAATTTGACAAAAGTATTTATGACGAAATAATTGGTGTTGTTATGGGCTCAAAATTAACACCTAGTCTAGCAAAGATTTTGTTTTTCTGTGTGTTACCATGAAAAATAATGATTGAACATCTGTCCATAAAACTTTAAACCTGTCAGATACCACAGGGATCTTGATGATACCTTTGGTGTTTTAAAGAGAAAATAACATGTAAATTTCTACTTAGAACATTTAAACAAACAGCATTTTTGTATCAAGTTTACAGTTGAAGAAGAAAATAACTCAAATTTGTCTTATTTAGATCTTGATATTAAAAACTTTGGTGACCATTTGGAAATCGGAATATATCATAAGCCAACATATACAGGACTTTATAGTAATGTTGGCAGTTTTATACCTGTTAAATATATGGTTAATTTGATAAATATTTTAAATTATACATCTTGTCATACTGCAAGTGACTATCATTATTTGCATAAAGAAATAGAAAGTGTAAAAAATAATTTGTTAAGAAATAGTTTGCATCTATTATTACTCAAAAACGTTTGAAAATGTTCTTAAATTGTATGTGCACCTCTAGTAATATGAGCTGCGATGTTCCAAAACTATCAGTTTTTCATTCATGGGTAAAGTATGTTACAATTTCTTAAATAAAATCAAAATATTTTGAAATCTACCTATCCTCAAAATTCTGTTTGTGTAGCTTTAAAATCTGTTTTGTGAATAGAAAACTTTTCAGGATAAAGGAAATGAATAATAAACTTCAACTCCTTTATGTTGTTTATGAATATGTTTGTTTTCGTTACGGACAACATTGTGTGGGATCAACCACTCGTCTTTTAGAGCTATAAAAGAGCAACTGAAGCCTAATGCTAGTGATTCTCCAAATATCTTCAGACACAGCTAGATTAGGAATGTAAAACGACTGCAGATGAAAAGAACTTTGTCATAATATGTATTTCCAACAACGAACGAAATGTAAAGATCAAAGAAACCGGGGCCCGGCATGTCCAGGTGATTGGAGAGCTCGACTCGCAATCTGCGGGTCGCGGGTACGTATCCCCGTCCCACCAAACATGCTCGCCCTTTCAGCTGTGGGGGCGTTATAATGCGACAGTCAATCCCACTATTCGTTTATTAAAGAGTAGCCCAAGAGTTGACGGTGGGTGGTGATGACTAGCTGCCTTCCTTCTTACACTGCTAAATTAGGGACGGCTAGCGCAGATAGCCCTCGTGTAGCTTTGCGCGAAATCCGTAACAAACAAACAAACAATCAAAGAAACCTTAGCCATCAAGAAATTGAAACTAGAGTCTAATAATTAAAGAATAGTTTATTCCGTTTACTGTGGTTTTTTCAGAGTGAAATACCAATTCAACAGCAACTGAAATATTTCTACAAGATAGAATATAATCAGAATATTACATAAAAATGAGTAAAATGACCGTCATCTATTTGAAAGCTGTGTTGGGAGACATAGTTGATAAGTGGTAAAATCTGCAGTACCAAGTACAAACCTCAGTTAATGAAATAATATAATTATAAACCATCAATGCCCATGATTTACCAATGGATAAACAAGTAATGATTATTGATAACTTAGAAAAGAAATACCCTGAGTCATTGCTCATTTAAAGAACTGAATCCTGCTCATAATCGTGCTCTTGTAAAACGTTTAAAGACTTATAGTTTTGAGAATTAGTCATGAACTTGCATTCATTGCTTTAGGAAATAAAGCATAAACCTGAAATACTATTTTTACACACACTTCAAATTTCGAATCCAAAGTGGACAAAGTAAGAGGAATGTGAAAAATAGTATCTGTAGTTTATATGATTTCTATTGTAAATGTTAGGAGTATCAACATAAGTACAGTTGCTGCAAGGAACGATAGATAATATGTGTTTTATATATTTACAATGTTGTTATCTTCTCCAGTATTATTTAAATTGTTTTTCCGTTCACAGTGTCATTTTCGATTGTAGGCTACGTTAGTATCATATAACTATCCGTTGATAATGCTGATACAGCGACACGTTGGGAATGAAATATTTGCCTGGAGAGTAGAGGTATTTACAATAATTTTAACACTAAATGTATATTGTCTTTGGTTTTACTCCTTTTTTTTACAATGTTCTAAATAGTAATATAACCTATATAAAAGCCAATATGTGTCACGTTACGCCATGTTTGATTTCTAGAAATAGGAAGAGTCATAAAAGCCAAAATGCATTTATCCGGATAGAATACTTCGATTACTGTCTGCCCATGCGATTTTAGTGACGGGGGTGCAAGGGGCCTTGAGGGGGTGCCGTGAAACCTTATAAGTGTAGTGAGTGTTGATATAATAAGCCTAAAGTAAAGACGTAATGTGGAATCACCTAGCCGAGAGCCAAGTGCATAAAATTTATCATGAAGGTAAAAATATCGATTAAATTTTAAGTTTAAATCGTTTCTGAATTAAGCTATTTTCTGTTATATAACCAACGCTTTTAATAAAAAACAAACCTTTTTAATCGACGAAGACTCTAAATTACAAAATCAACAAATATCTTCGAGTTTTGTTAAACCATTGTTGGAACTTAGTGTTACCAAAACGTACTGGCTTTTCTATATATTAGAAGTTGTTAATCTAACTGTATTTTACCAATAATTATTCTATGAATACGCCACAAATTCATTTCATGAATGATCTTAATTTTGATTGGCTCAGAAAGGAATTTACCGTAGTTTGACAGTCGTGGGAGG
>NW_013667261.1:146198-152186 GCF_000517525.1 Limulus polyphemus | reverse complement strand
AGCCAAGTGACAATTAAATTTATCATAGAAGGTAAAATATCGTAATTAAATTTTAAGTTTAATCGTTTCTAGAATTAAGCTATTTTCTGTTATATAACCAACGTCTTTTAATAAAAAACAAACCTCTTTAATCGACGAAGACTCTAAATTACGAAATCAACAAATATCTTCGAGTTTTGTTAAACCATTGTTGAAACTTAGTGTTACCAAAACGCACTGGCTTTTCTATATATTAGAAGTTGTTAATCTAACTGATTTTTACCAATAATTAATCTATGAATACGCCACAAATTCATTTCATGAATGATCTTAATTTTGATTGGCTCAGAAAGGAATTTACCGTAGTTTGACTGTCTCGACTGCACTTTTCTGCCTCTTTGTTGGTCAAGCTTGATTTTGAAAAATTTATTTATTTCAGTTATCTATGAAATGTGAGGTTAGGGTATACTATGGGATGAATGGGGGTGGTAGTACTTGCCTGCCATTTTTGACAGGTTATACGCTAGTTCTCATATAATATTGTTTTATTCATGTCTCGATTTCTGTCACTGTACTTTTATTCTCAGTGTTATACAGAACGTTGATGCAACTTTTTAAATGAATTATACTTGTAATAAGACATTTTGTTAGGCCTATTATATTTCTGAGCGGTTGAAATACTGTTATTATACATTATTCTAAGTCTTGAAAATCCGCAAGGGCCTATATTAAGAATGTAGTGTTAAGAATATTAATTTTGATAAAAGAGTTAGCACATATAAAGTGTAATAGACTTAAATAAGACCCAAAACTCGGGCGCTTTCGAATAGTTGACTATTTTTCTTCAGGAGAACAATGTTAAAAATGTAATAGGCCTAACATGACAAGTATAATTGGTTGAAACCATGCTTCGCCAGTTTCTAAAAGGCATTCACACCACAACAATTGTTGTTGTAACGTCGAGATAAATTTACCACAATGCTGCTTGCTGTTTGAGCTTTAATTTACTTTTTTATCAACTATTTTTATCACTTTAAAGGAACTGTTATATACGCTGGTGTGTGGATTTTAAGAAAGATGGCGCAATTGAAATTCATATTTTCAGCCAGAGCGATAGGTTACGTGGCACATGGACTAAGAAAGATAAATCAGAGACTCCTGGATTTTAGGCATATCCATCTTTAAGTTATAAAAGCCGAAATTATATAGATCAACCAGTCAACAAGCATCCACTCATACTCTTAAATAAATAATGGAATTGACTGTCACAATTATAAACGAAGCTGAAAGTACAGAGCGTGTTCCGACACGCAGCCTAGAAAGCTAATAATGGGCCACGCCCGGTTCGACGCAGTTGGAATTAACATTCGGTCTTTTCTAACTACCTAGGAATCTTAATTGGTTTTGGATTGAAAATCTATAATAAAAACATTAATCACGAAGTGATAAAAGCAGAAATTCCCTTACATGTTGTATTCGCTTTTTTTTTGCATAAGCTAAAAGTATACTTTTTTGGAGATTTTAGAAAATTACTGATAATTAACTCATTGTTACTTAGTTTTTAATGTTTTCATTTCACATATTATACAATAAACAAATCATGTTAGTATTTTAAGTACCTATTCACATAATGCATTAGATATCAAAGGTAAACAGTTATTTTCCACAAATTCTTTTCGTGAGGGCTTACAACGTTCACCGATGGGTTTTAAACGAATAGTTAGTTCTATTAATGTGTATGTACTGATCGTTTTTCAACAACACACTATTAGGCTTTCACAATGCTTTCCATCAAAAATATCTATAGTGTTTATCGACAAACAACTCGAATGAAAATATAATCTTATTTCACTGTAAGCCGTTTCCTACTCAAACGAATGAAAAATGTCTTAAAGCTAAAAGTTACAAGTTCTATTTTTTATATCTCAAGGGACATTCCCAGAAGTAGGAGCATCAAAGCACTTCAAATTAAATATTTCAAAACAGCCAAAACCTTATTGAATTTCACTTGCTTGTTGTCAAGCGTTTTATTATTTTAAAAAGAAACCTAATAAAGGACCCATTAACTTTTTTATTGTTCAAATATTTATTGTTCGAAGAATTGTCAGAAAGCTTATTGTCATAAAGTATTCAAATTGTCAGACTAAAACCATTTAAAGACATTCATTAAGTGATAAATATATATATTGGCCTAGCTAAAACATTGTTCAAAAGTAAAAAAAATTCAATATTATAAGTGATTAAGTCAGGTACACTATAGTATTGGTTAAGTCAGGTACACTTGTAATATTGGTTAAGTCAGGTACACTTATAATATTGGTTAAGTCAGGTACAATATTACAAGTGTACCTGACTTAACCAATACTATAAGTGTTCCTGACTTAACCAACATTATAAGTGTAGTTGACTTATTTTTCGATTTTTCTTATCCAGTAATGAGTAATGATGGGTGGAATTCTTTCAAACCAGTTTAAATCGGTAATAAGGAAGTGAGTAAAATAATAGACTGGGCTTTCTTGATGAAAGTTGCAATTTTAGTTATGAGAGCAAAAATTACATTATCTGAAACATTTCCTATGCTGAATGAGCCAGAAGAAACAATTTGCAACATTTATGGTACATGCTCAAAACCTACATAAATATAGATTCTCTGTCGTGAGTAAAAGGCAATCCAAACATCATGTAAATAATAATAAATATATTATATTAAAAATGTTTGCTACTTAAGCATGACTTTGATCAAATAAAAATTAGAGATATCAACGAAGAATGATGTAGACGAAAAAATACTCCGTGAAAGCGCTCGAGCCACTTGGATGCTTTTCGGTTACAATAGTCACCATATAGTGAATATGATGCTATTTGCACTGGAATCAAAGTGATATACTTGTTTTTGCGACCGTTCGTTAGCTTATAAGGTTGCAGCACCTTGTCTTAAAAGCGAGTTTAGTGCTAAATAGAGAACGGTTGTGGTCTTGTCAAACAAAACCACCATCAAACTGTACTTAAACGAAGAAGTATTATGAGGTAGAATGTCTCTAAAATGTATGTTTGTCACTTCGTATAAATCTGAAGTTTGTTTGTTTGAATTTTGTTCAAAGCTACACGAGGGCTATCTGCGCTAGCCGTCCCTAATTTAGCAGTGTAAAACTAGAGGGAAGGCAGCTAGTCATTACCACCCACCGCCAACTCTTGGGCTACCCTTTTACCAAGAATAGTAGGATTGACCGTCACATTATAACGCCCCCACGGCTGAAAGAGAGAGCATGTTTGGTGCGACGGGAATTCGAACCCGTGACCCTCAGATTGTGAGTCGAGCGACCTAAGCACTTGGCCATGCCGGGCCAAATCTGAAGTTAAAAGAAGTAATTACCCTACATAATGCTACTATATATTTTTAAATTTGAAGCCTCCAAACTGAAATATTGTTTTCTTGAGTGTCGTAATCTTAGAAGAACAATGTTCTATCTGTTGTAAAATTTCAACTTGCTATTTCTGCTTTCCGTTTTATAGGGAAAAGAAATTATAGAGATAGAAATTATATTATACTTAAAACACGAACTGTTAATTGTCCAACCCTGAGCATGTGGTTTGAAGTCCATTAAAAGTGTAGTAACAGTTTAGAGGTTTGTAAGCTCTAGCAATAATAAAACTGAGATCTACCTAACGTGCATTAATATTTTGGAGGTTTATTAGTTATAAAAACAACAAACTGCACATCTGGTGTGCAGTGATAATTCATGTAGTTATACATTTTATAAACAACAAAACCGGATATCTGTTGAACATTGATAATTCAAATAATTGTATATTCGAAATACAACAAACTGGACATGTGGTGTGCAGCTATAATTCAAGTGATTGTGCATTTTAAAAATAACAGAAGTTGAAATATGGTTTGAGATTCATCAGATATGCAGTCAGTAGTTGGAGGTTTATAAGTTGTAACAATAACAAAACTGGAAATATTATTTGAGATGCACCAAACTTGCAGTGAATAGTTTAGATGTTTATAATATCCACTCTGACCTCATCCACAACTTATACCAATGTAGCGTTTCTGTTTCAAAGCCCCGAATCCCTTCATTTCTAAGATTATTCTGCCAATTTTTATTTAGTACAATAGCCTTCCTGAAAATCCGTTGTCATTTTCGGTTAAGTCTGCCCAGTTAGCTGTAGATAATGTTTTTCTTCTGTATCCGTTAGTTGAATTTCTATCCATATAAGAAGTTTAGTTCACCGAACATATTATCACGGTTCACCTATTTCTAGAATCAATCATGAAATCCTAAACGACGTAAGTTGAAAATTGTATACACGAGTTGTGCAATAGTGTTGTGTTAAGAAGTTATTTTAGTTGGATATCTTTACTAGTTTCTCTAAGTTTCAGAGAACAGATGACTGTATATACTTTTTTTTCTTTACAAACTAAGAAATAAGTTGGTCAGGAAAAACGCAAATCAGAAAGTAGTAAGTGTTTAAACTTTCATTACCGTTTCTGGTGCCTTAGTAAGGAGGTATTATTCGTGCATATCTTTAAATAAATATATAGGCCTTTAATACTGTATGCGATATCTATTACCTCTGATGAAGGTATTAGTTTATATTGTGACTCCTTTTCAAAATCTACTTGGACAGATTTCATCAAGATTCAATATTATTTTGTGACCCTTTTACACCAGGTTTGTTACGAACTCCGCTAGTCTCTTCCAATTTACTTTCTTGGTCATTATACAATCATTTACTGTTCAAGGTATTCTTGGAATATATCTAAACGACTTAATAATGGCCGAAGTGTTAAAATATTAACGAATATTACCTTACAAAAAGAGAGAGAACGTATTACAGAAATAAACATAATTATTTAACTGTCAAACATTCAAATATTAATGCTAAAAGGAAATAAAAAGTAAATTCATAAGTATGAATGACTATACGAAACACTGAATTCATAAATAAAAGAAATATAGACATTATAAAAATTTTGATTGAACAGTTTATAAATCGTGAGTTTTGTAAATTATAAATGCATTTTATGTTAGTGCTGACCTTAGTAAGTTCGAATCCCAAGCAGCAGGATGATCATATCACATAGTTCATTAATAAGTTTAATGTTACCAGAGGATTAGGGGACGTATGCTTCTCCCAAAATACATTTAATATTAAGGTTCAAAATAAGTGCATTTGTATCTTTTTGTGGAATTGAGTATTACCTATTTTTTAAATTCAAAAACAGTTAAAATGGGATAGAAAAAATGCATCATTTAAAAACAACGTTTCGACACTATTAACGTGGCATCATCTGGTATTCAACACAATTGTACACGACACTCAAGTATATCCAATTTGTGACGTCAACCATATAACCTTGAGGTTGCATAAATATAAACCTACTCCTTGTGTTTTATTTATTAAAGGTTTGTATTCCTTTATTAAAATGGCTACTATTATTTTACGTTTTAGGTTCTCGACAAATAATTTAAACAATTTTATTTTTATTACAATGTTCTGTACCGTAAAAATGTTGGTAGACATGTGACGGAGCATGTCCATGTTCTGCTATTCTAGCACTTAAATTTCTACCAGTCTGCCCTATATGCCCCCAACTGGTACAGCGGTATGTCTACGGACTTACAACGCTAGAAACCGGGTTTCGATACCCGTTGTGGGCAGAACACAGATAGCCCATTGTGTAGCTTTGTGCATAACTATAAACAAAAAAACTGCCCTATATAGATAAAATTACAGTCCATACATGTTGGCAGACATGTGATGGAGCATGTCCATGTTCTGCTACTCTATTACTTAAATTTCTACCAGTCTCCCCTATATAGATAATATTACAGTCCATACACTGTAAACTACTTTTTCTCAATAGTAGTCGGTTTAATTATATTTTTAAAGATTATATTCATCTTTTTTACTGGTAAAAATAACATTTTTCCTACAACTGGAACCTTATATATCCTTTCTATTTCTTTCCAAAGTCTTTTTATCGTATTTTATAAG
>NW_013667261.1:137689-145229 GCF_000517525.1 Limulus polyphemus | reverse complement strand
TACTTCAAACAGCTGGAAGATGAAATCGGTATTTATACTGTTAACTGTCATATACTTCAAACAGCTGGAAGATGAAATCGGTATTTATACTGTTAACTGTTATATACTTCAAACAGCTCAAATATGAAATCAATATTTATATTGTTCTATATGAATACATACCGATCAAGTTGCCTAAATCAGTGCCTATAGTTTTCTGTGCAATCAAACTGTTGGAACTGACCGAGAAACCATTTTCCTCGTATACTAGATGGATTATGGAAAGCCAGGCGGGAGTAGTGATTGGCTTTGGATATGACAGAATTACAACAGAGCTTTTTGTAATTGGAACTACGCTGCAAGGCTATTGTCAATACGCGCGATTATCTTAACGTGGCATCATCAGGTATTCAGCATAATTGTACATGACACTTAAGTACACCTAATTGGTGACGTCAACCATATAACCTTGAGCTAACATAAATATAAACCTATTCCTTGTGTTTTATTTATTAAAGGTTTGTATTATTTTATTAAAATGAATTCTTTTGTTTTACGTTTATTAATATTAGGTTCTCAACAAATAATTTTAACAATTTTATTTTCATTACAATGTTCTGTATCTTTAAAATTTCGGTAGACATGTGACGGAGCATGTCCATGTTCTGCTATTCTAGTACTTAAATTTCTACCTGTCTCCCCTATATAGATAATATTACAGTCCATACATTCTACATTATAAACTACTTCTTTCTCAACAGTAGTCGGTTAATTATATTTTTAAAGATTATATTCCTTTTTTTCCTGGTAAAAATACAAATTTTCCAACAACTGGAAGTTTATAAATCCTTTCTATTTCTTTCAACAATGTTTTTATGGTATTTGACAAGCCAGGTACATAAGGAATTACACAATAAACCAAATTATCTGAATGACCTTTCTTTTTTTTTCTATGATGATACCACGTGGCGAAACGTTGTGTTTAAATGATGCAGTTCTTCTATTCCATTTTAGCTGCTTTTGAAATCTAAAGTTTTTGCCCAGGTTGTCAGAATGGGTGTGGCCTAATGGTTAGCATGCCGGGCTGTATATCGAAAGGTCCAATATTCGAGCTGCGATGCCTCTGAACATGCTTCTCCACACTTTCAGCTGTAAGACCTTATAAAAGTGTCAGTCAATCCCATCATTCGGTTGAAAGTGCCAAACAAAAACTTTATAACCGCGGGTGCTGGTGATTGACTGCTTATCCTCTAGAGTGTTGTTCAAGACTAGGGATAAGCCCTAGGGACATCTGTCCTATCTATATAAACTGCGTGCACATAAGGCGCCGTTCATATTAAAATTATTGCTGAGATAGTCTACTTTTAACTTGTTTTCCAATAGTTAATCTGTTTATTCCTTTTAAACACTTAATCATATTCAAAATTCATGACTTGGTAATTGCTTTAACGCATTATAAGTATTAAATATAATCCGCTTAGAATTATAATTTTATGACACAACTACCATGTAACAATGTATATTATTCCTACGCTATTTAACAAGTATCTGCATATGTTAATTTTGTGCAACACCGTAGCTGCGAAACGTAAAATACTTTCATGTATACACTGGTGTTTTCCATGATGTTTTAAAATGTCATGCGCAAACAAATTTTCCTGTTATTGGACAATTAAAACATAAATCATTATTGTGCAAGTTTTTTTTTTTTTACTTTACTACAATTGTTTATTTTACTTATTAGTAATGAAACTAATAAGCTAATTGTGATGTAAAGGCAAAATGTTTGTAAATTAGTATAGAATTGGCAGCGATCTTTAACACACACAGAAACCTTAATCCATTATAATATACAAGTTAATAGTTAGATAGATAAATCAAAATTCATTTCCAAAGGTTATTATACAAAAATATTAATACTTTATAAAAACGACTTATCTACGCTAATGTAGTGAGTGTCGCCTCATATGCAAGCCTTGGCACTAAATCAACATGTTTACCACCAACATATTTCATTCACTGTGAATTCTCGACTCTTCGAAAGTGCAATACCACCAGGTTGGAATAACTTGTCCCATCTCTTTTAGAGAATGTTAAAGACGTAGAACTAATGAATACATCTAAGAATATAAGTTTATATGATTTCCACAGAAGCAGAAAAAACATCACTGCAGATCGTTTAGGACAGCAACATACTCTGAAATAACATTTAAGGCAAAATTAGAAGCAACGACCTTAACCACAAAGGTAAGACAACGTTTACGAAACATGACGTTCCGACCAAACAAAATTCATTACAATGAAGATGAAATATCGACTGATAATGTTTAAATTAATGTTGACATTGATTCACAAGCTCCTAACAATATCTCGAAATATGCTGCTTTCGGGAAAATATCCGACGAAAATGGAATTATAGCAATCCCACTTGAACATGTATCTGTAAAGTCTTTTGATACAACCCTAATATACTTTGGTGCCTTTAGTCTGATTTACTTTAATCTTGGAAGCCGACGAACAAGTACAATGTAAAGACTGTGGGAAATTTGGAAAGGTGAGTAATCTAGGGTTTGACCTAGCCATCCTTTATAAAAGCTTGTTGTAATGGAAATCGTGGTGTTGAGTAGGCGGAGATAATCATGATCTTCGACTGAGCATGATTAAAAATGAATAAAATAGGTTCAAGGGCAGCACAGAACTAAGGACATAGTTTTATAAAAAGTGGCTAATCTTCAATGAAAATAGTTATTGATAACAAAGGTTATCTTAAATATCTCTAAGTACGTTTTAATGACCTACTGATGGAACCAGTTTCAAATCATAAGAACTACTCTTCAGCCTGAAAACCAGACGAAGATGTACTAAGTGAATTAAAATGTCGTATAATCCGCCATAGGTAAACCATTTCAACGAGAAATTTCACAAATTAATCTAGCCTATGATGAAGTTTCAATAGGTGCAGCATAGAAAAGTTAAAAAATCGTTACAAGTGCAGATTTCATTGTATTCAAGGGGTCCCTTTTCATATATTAGAAGTTCACTCATCCTAGTAAGATCAATATTTACGACCTAGTCTTGCAGCAAGTGTTACAAAACTCTTTTGCGGTATACTCCGTTTTTTGCACTGACTCATGTAAATGGTACCTTAGGGAGTCTGAACTCCTTTCAAGTGTCATCTTTCACTTTGTTAGAATACACTTTGATAGGAATATCCATGTTCAAGTAAAATGTTCTTGCTTTTGCAAATAATGGCGTCTTGAGCCGTATATTTTCCCTTTAATATACTTAACGTGTTTAAAGATGGAAACCTTTGTTTAAATAAAACAAGTTTTATAATTTTTGTTTGAAGTCATTAAAAGTCCGAAAAATAAAATCATTTCACAAAATAACGTTGTAAGGACTAATCCCCATTCGTTTCTTGCTCTAGAAATATTTGATGCATTTATTATTTCCACGTGTTTAAATTATATGTTGAATATTAATATTCACATTTCTCTTTGGTATTCGATGAATAAATATGTTTCTGTTTAATCAAGTAATAATTTATGTGTTGTACATAAATGAAAGGGTAATATTTATTTATGGCATTAATAAATTTCATTCTAACTAATTGGTTAATAGCCCATTGTGGTCTTACAGATAGCCCATTGTGTAGCTTAATTACAAACAAACTGTTATATATATATATATATATTGTTATTATTTTATTGGATATGAACCCATTAACGTTAATGTGTTATACAAAAGAATCACTGACCCTTGCCTTCTATTATACTAGTAAACAAAAAGTACAGCATAGCCTTTGCGCGACGTATGGTATAAATGCATTTTATAAAACTCTGACGAAGTTTTAGAGTATGTTAAGACATAATCTATTCCTCAAGGTACTAAATATAGTTTTATGGAGACGTCTATTACTAGTGCAAGTATCTTTTTTCGTTAAGATTCACTAGGGAGTCGTTGTTTCTTTTTTTTGATTTATACGTTTGGTATGAACTACGCTAACATTAGTCGCTTTATTACAACTTAAATATTTATCAATTCCGGCCACCACATGTGTTTATTTACATTTTTAGTCGGCAACTTCTTAAATAGTAGAATATTTTATCCTACCTAACAGTTATTTATTTTCTGGTCTTACTAGCTTGAGGTCTTATTATATATATTTGTAAACAAAGTTTTTTAAGAACTGAACAAATGAAAATTTTAAAGTGAAATTCGATCACTTTAGTGCTCCGATTTATACAAAATGTAAAAAAACAAGGAGCACTACAGTGGCCCATTCATCGTAATAAAAAATCTATTGCATTATTTACAACATCCTGATTCGAAACACACTAAAAACATTATTTGAGTTTATTTGTTTTTTTATGGTTTTCCTCTTTTCGTTTACTTTTCTCTCTTACGAAAGCAGAACTCTTCGTTTTCTCTACGTCATTTTTATGGTAGGATAAAGAAATTAAATCTTTATCAAAGGGCCTTGATGATTTATTTATATCCAAAATTCTGTTTCTTCATTCTGGTTTATCAGAGTTTTAAAATTCTGTGCATAGATTCTTCAGTGGTTTCCCTAAGACACCATCTATGCAGAGGTATAACTTATAACGAGGCGTATAAACTGGCTAATAACTTAGTTTTTCTTTTGATTTTTTCTAATGTGCTTATTATTTTTCATACTCAAAAAACAGAAAAGCGTATTTATTCTAATCATTGATAATTCGAACCCTTTCAGGATCATAAAATTAGATAAGGCATAATTAAAAAACTCAACATATTAAATATTTTTGTCAGATTAATATTCCTTCCCGGAAGATAAACCGAAAGACTTCTTGTATTAATATCCCAGCAGATATTTTTCTTATAAACAAGCATTTTCTCACCAAAACGTATGGATATATATGTGATATCTAAGCTCATAAGCTACCCACTTCATACATACTTTAACGTAGCTTTTTTTTGTGGCATATATAACTTTTCAGTTAAAAAGAACAAAATAAAAAACTCAGCCAATTACTCATCGTTTTTCTAATCTTAGAGATTGAATTCCGATTTCGCATCATTACTAATGTTATCATGTGTTATGTATTACAACTTCGAATGGTCTGAAACTGAGCGAAATGATAATTTAAGTTTAATAGTTAAATACATGCTGATATATCTCCAATTTGTGATATATGCCAACAAGATTGATACACAAGTTTTCTTTTTTTTAATACAAATATATTTAATACACAAACAACAATACAATTCCCAATAACAGTTATTACAAACAATGATATACATACAAAAGTTTCACAAACTTACAGGTAATATAAAGTCTTCTTTCTGGTCTAGAACTTCCTTGATATCTTATCGAGGCTTGACTATGAGCGAATTAATTTCGAGTTGACGTAGGTATAATTCACTTAACAGGGAGCTAGATAGCCCTGTAGTTCTTGCTGATCACACGCCGATTACAGGTCGAGTTTCCACCGATAACGTTAGGTAATGTTTTTGTAAAAGTACTAATGTCCGATGTGAAATCCATTGAAGTTTGTAACGTTCGAAATTTATAAATGTTCCTGGTCAAATATCTGAAGTTTCCCGATTAATCACAGTTATAGCTTACAAAGCTTATAGCACACCAATTACAACAACCCAATAATAGATAATACTTTTTCCCGCGTCGTGTTGGTTATATTCATAGGCATGTGGAGAGTTTCTCGAAAATTCAGAATACGTAATAATACAATACGTTTACGTACGCACATATATTGTTGATTCTCACACTCGAGAATCTTCTACAACTTTAGAAAAAGGCGAGAGTTTTGCAATACACATTTAACAGTATAATTTATCTATATTTCTAAATATAAATTTAATTTGCTATAACAATGGCATTTTTACAACTTTATTTTCATAATAACTCGACTGTTAGTTGACAGTACTGTTTATCAAATGGCTCTAAGCTCTGCTGCTTATCGAAGTGTTTTAAGCTCGAAGGTTAGTTGATTCATAGGATGTGAGAGTAAAAAAAATCTCAATGTTTAATGACATGTAGAAATGAACATCATTTAGTTTGTAGCATCTATTTTAACTAGTATGTTATTAATAGGTGGCACTTGGCATAGGAACCAACTTACGTAATTCTTAAGTCCTAAATACATACAGTTTCTGCATTCTCTGAATTTCAAGGGTTCCATGTACTCCTTTGAAAAGTGTTTGTGTAAATCCAAACCACATTGCCCTCTTCTACTTCAACCATTGCAGCATCTTATAAAATATTTTGTTATCAAATAAACAATGCATTTTTCTCATTGAAGGATAAAAAGCATAAAGTACAGGTACAAAAAAGGGAAAAGTTTCCGTTCTTCACTAAATTCTAGAAAAATATTTTAAAACAAATCTGTAAATACGTGTCAAATATTACAAAAACACACAATTCCTCGAAATGAACACATAGATTTAAAATTAGCCTTAAAAAACTCTAGTTATAAAATATTATTTTAATAAAGAAGATATTTAATGTTATTCTTATCGGTTGTGTGCTTATATACATCATCATAGCATGATTGATCTTGGAATTTAAGCCCTGCGTTTATGTAAATTTATGCGTAACAACAGTGCTAATGCGATTTATTACTTGCATGTGTTTACAAATTTCATGCCAAGTAGTAGAATCAGTGTTTTATTAATGAGTTTTGTATTGTTTAGCAGCTTCGTGAGATATTTGGATCCAATGACTTTTAAACAACTTCATCAGTAATATCGTTAGCTTATTTTCTTTACTTTTCTCGTTACTGTTGTTTTCAGATATTTTCCCACAAATTTCATTCTTCTTAACATAATTTTTGTTTTATTTCGTTAATAATTTTGTTGATTGAGTTTTTTATTTATTGAATAATTTAACCGTAATTTCATTAAAAATTTATCTTTAATGAGTCATCCCGTTAGAAGTTAAATATTTTTCGTATTTGTATATAATGAAGTTTCCTTATATATTAAAAAAATATTTTGTTTAATATGTCTTCTGTTCATCAAAGGTTTCATTTGGTATATATTTTTACTTTGAACCAACTTAATGATAATTTATGGAAGCAGAACTTCAAATTGTTAACTTATTTTCCAATGATTTAATCTAGAAACGTTATTTTTCAGTTTTAAGTGTACTACAATAATATGATCTAGTAAAGCTTTCAGTTCTACAAACATTGTAATATTTCATCTACAATTTTATACAGTAATGATTATGTTTAAAGTTCATAACGTATTTTTATTTTCTGTTAACCTTTCTAACAATTTCGTCTTTCTTAAATTTTACGCAATGGATATTTTTATCTCGTAAAAAATTCTAACCAGTAAAGTTTTTATTAGCTTTTTAAAATAATTTGAAATTACATTTACTATTATTTTAATTCAGTTGTAACTATTATAATATGTTGTTTTTCTTTGAATTATATACTTAGTCGATTAATCTGCCGGAGTTACACATTTTTATTGTAACGAATTTGTTGTTATATATTTATTTTAATGGCAACGTTTGTTTGAATTGAGTTTATATTTAAAACATGCCTAGCTTATA
>NW_013667261.1:135102-136689 GCF_000517525.1 Limulus polyphemus | reverse complement strand
GTTAACTCAATTTCGGACCATTTAAAATTCTAATACGTAACATTATCTTTTTTTTTCTGAATTGTTAACAAGTTCCCGTGACAAAATTTAATTATATATTATCCTTATTTCTATCAATATCATCTAAAATACTTTCTTGTACATAAAAAGGTTTCCTAGTTTTAATTATAATTATATCATTTTTATCTTTCTGCTATTTTACATCACATCTTAAGTATGCTCCATCGTACCATTTCATTTCTCCACTTTTCCCCCATTTTTTTCCCTCAGGCTTCAGGAGGAATTTTAAATAAGAGAACAGTGAAAAAAAGTTTGAAGAACTTTTTCTATAACGAAACAAACTTATAAAAGATTTTCGGACAGTCACTAATTGCTGTCGAATATGAATGTTTTCAATTTGAAACAGCTTAATGATAACACAGACCTGCAAATTTAAACTTCATAAAAGTTGTTTTGGTTTTAATAACGGATTTTTCATAATTCAGCTATGCAGATTTCGAAAATAACATTCAGTTTTTCCTATTACATAAGGATTTTTTTACAAGTCGGTGAAAAAAACTCTTACTTACATCAAATTTACCACAAATATGTTTGAGTTATTTACACAAGCTCTTGTTGCCATAGCGACGAATAACTAATACCGAAAAGAAAAAATAATGTCAAAGTGCACGCACAAACAAATACTATCCAGGAATGACGCGTCATGCGGTCTGTTAACCGTTTATATACTAGCGGTGTGTTTCTCGTGGGTTCTAGGACGATCAATAAGACTCTCACGTCGCGATTGTTCTAGAGAAATATATAACAAGTGGTTATCAACATTTTAAGCATAACAAAATGTGACCCGATTGCAATGAAAATGATTCACTTATGTAAAAGTACATATGACGTTTTCTGAAAAATCTGTATGTGATGGGGAAAAATGTATATCATTTTCTGATTCAGCATACAGGAATTACTGTAGAACATGTAAACATTTCAAGACAATAAAACCACCGTAGGCCTATATAATTCAGGAAAGCAGAACTTCTAATATAAAATCATTGCAGGCCTATGTAATTCAGAAAAAACAGAACTACTAATATAAAACCACCACAGGCCTTTGTAATTCAGGAAAACAGAACTTCTAATATAAAACCATCGCAGGCCTATGTAATAAAGGAAAACAGAACTTCTTATATAAAACCACCGCAGGCCTACGTAATTCAGGAAAGCAGAACTTCTAATTGTGAATTTTATAAGTTGCGTTGGTTATATTTATAGGCGTGTGGAGAGTTTCTCGAAACTTCCGCTGAAGCAAGAATACAAACGCTACAGTAGCGTTTGCGTACAGACACTTGTATTGTTGATTCTTACACTCGAGAATCTTCTACAACTTAGAATAGACGGGAATTTCGCATTACAGATTTAACAGTGTAAGTTACATACATTTCTAAATATAAATTTAATTTAAACAAACATCGATATTAAAATAAATATATAATTGTAAATCCGTCACAAACAGAAGACCTGGTTGCAAATCGTTGTCTCTAGTGTGTTATAGTTAAACAAAAAGCTGTAATTATTATTATATATATATATATATAT
>NW_013667261.1:131196-134310 GCF_000517525.1 Limulus polyphemus | reverse complement strand
GAAACGGTGAAGCTCTTGGTGAAGTTACTTCCACTGATGTGACTGTTGCCGATGATAAGATATTTACTGATGAAGCAGATGAACTCCACATGAAGCAGAAGCCAACAAGACGGAGACCAGTACGGAAGAAGATACGTCCCGTAAAATTAAGAGACTTTTTTGAATTGTAATTTTGTGTTTGTAATTCGGTACATTTAATTAAGTTATTGTTAAATGTTATTGGTTTATTGTATATGGTTATTGTTCGGGACGAACAATACTAAGGAAGGGGCAGTGTTGCATAAGCGAAGTCACATGACTAGTGTTACGCCACGTTTCTAGAACTATCCTGTACCTTGGCGAATGCTCTAGCATTTACTAGATATAGGGTAGTCTGGTATATAAAAGAGGGTGACAACGTGACGCAATAGTGTGTGTGTGGGTAGTGCGTAATTGAATTGCAGTCACAGGGTATTGTTGAAGTTAACGTTCGTTCGTTATAGTGTTTGTTTTAGCGCGAATATTGAAATTAAGTGTATCGTAAAGTTATATTCGGAAAGAATAAACCAGTTTTATTAAGTAATGACTTGTGTCGCTAAAGTTTCGTCGGAACGAAGTTACGGAAAGTTAATTAACAAACGGAAACGTAACAATATTAATTTTTATCCAAACTAATACTAGAAATAAGCAGTAGTTATATTCCTTCTTTACTTATGTTTTAACTTTAACATCTTTAATAATTAAATTCTTTCACAGAATAAATTCAAAATACACTAAGATGATAGTGTTTTGATTTATGAATTGTAAACACTGATTATTTTAGGTTTAATTGTGAGTTACTATAGTCTCGCCTCACTAAACGGTCCTTGACTGATAAGGAAGACCAACTCACTTTCTAAAAAAACGTTTATATTTTATTTGTTTGTTTGTAGTTAAGCACAATGCTATACAATGGGCTATCTGTGCTGTGGCCACTACTGGTATCGAAACTCGGTTTTAGCGTTATAAGCCTTCACACTTACCGCTGAGCCACTGGATGGAAAACGTTTAGATTAGGTATGTTTTGGAAATTGATACGTTTGTATTTTATCTGTCTATCTTTCCAGACTTAACCACATTAATCTGTTTTTCTTTGCTTGAAATATACAACCACTGTTATTTTTTTCCTTTAAAATTTTCATGGACATTAATCTCTTCTTTGCTGTTAATCTCTTTCCTTCCTTATGAAGTATGCTACTACCTAGCCTAAACTTTTTGATAAAAATCACAATAACTGAAGGTTTTTTTTCTCGACATTTCTCTTAGTTTGTCCATTGGGAATTCAAAATCAGAAGCGTCTAAAATAGCACTTGGAGACATTCCACAAGTCACTGCCCAAGAGGCCTTTTGTTGAATGCCAAAACTCGTCAGTTGGGCTGGACGATAAAAGACATTTTTTTTTATCGTTATCTCATTGCAGTCTCTCAGAAGAACTGGTGGGCCAACAGAGGGTTACGCACTCTCTTCAGCTGAGACAATGAACTTCTAATAGGCAGAGATGCGTATAATGTGCTGGTTAAGAGATGAGTTACAGAAATTGAGCAGTGATTGATAAATAATATCACATTTAGAAAATAAAAATATGTGCTATAATGTCCGTGGGACAACTTAATCATTTCAAATATATTATTGCATCATTGTGTTAGATAAATATAGCAAGGGAAAAGGAAGTAGCTTCCTTGGAGAATAAACCTTTTTTTGCTGAGCAAGTCGTCAGTATTTGACTTTTAAAACTTCGAGTGATATATCGCGTACCAAGTTATAGAATATGCTTAACGACAGGCTGATACGATCATACAGTTCAATAGAATGACGAGGTAACTTGACGTGAAAGACTAGACGAAAAGCAAGACGCTGCAAGGTCTGTGGACGATTATTAAAGGAAGAGTAGGCTAAATTCCAGGAAGTGTGACCGCAGGTAAGACAGAGGCGAACTCTTTCTCTACGGGTGCTCTTTGCTGCGCATGACACAAGGTTTTAGTGTCTTATATTCAAAATTTTATTATACTACTTTTTGTTTATGTTATACCAATTAGAATAGCATAAAGTCTTACCTAATAATCCATGTTTTAATAATATACAAGTTTTAAGTTTTAATTCTACAAGGAAATATATTAAAAAATCCTGAATTTCTACTATTGCGACGCACGTGACACTTTTTGTCTTAACATGTCATCATCCCTGTTTTAACCAATACCCCTCGAAAATGTACGAAATTAAACGTAAAATACTCTCTATAAAATCATTAATGCTCAAATAAACCATAATCTTTATGGCCTTGAATTATTTTGTTTGGTTACAGAGCTATCTAATAGAAAATCAGACCCCTCCTGCCACACCTACTTGTCACATCATCTCTTTCACAATTCTTGATTGTTCTCTCTTACATTTCATTATATATTACCTATTACCAATAGAAAGTCAAGGTTTCATCTATCAAATGGCGTATTGTTTAAGGTTGAGTTCTGAACAGATAACCGTCAATTTCACTCGTAGTAGCACATCGTTCCAGTGGGAAAGTTAACGACTAGCTTGGATGAATTTGTAACGGCTTTTGTCGCCTAGTTAGAAAGCCAGGAAAATTTTTAGAAGTAAGCAAATTTTTCTACTTTTTGCATGTTATTAGTCTACATTCTTTGGTGTATTACTTAATTAAATAAAAATTCTTAAGTGTTTTACTATAATCACTAAAAAAATCAAGCTTAACTCTCTTCGACAATCGAGGGCAAGAAAAATGAATATTGGGTAAGTGCTTTATTTTTTGTTTTTCATATTTATTCTTTATTTATTATTAGAAAAGTAACTAAAATTAAAAGTACGAATCTTTTTAAGTTATTTAAGACTAGATTAGGTAAAATACGTAATAATAATAATATAATTGAAATGGTTCACGAGGCACGCACTCGAGCAGCTCATGGGTAATATAATTCGATAGCATAACATGAGCTCCACGTTCCCCAAGTAATTTACAACTTATAATAGCAGTTAGACACGGTTCAAAGTGTAATAAAAAGGGGCAATAAAACAATAAAATTTAATTATAGATAGATGTATAATGTTACGAACTAAGAGCTACTTAAGATAAACTAATGTAGT
>NW_013667261.1:128260-130235 GCF_000517525.1 Limulus polyphemus | reverse complement strand
ATAATAATAATAATAATATAATTAAAATGGTTCACAAGGCACACACATGAGCATCTCATGGGTATTGTAATTCGATAGCGTAACATGACCTGCACATTCTCAGAGTGATTTACGACTAATAATGGCACAGATAGTAGTTAAACATGGTTCAAAGGGCAATAAAACAATAAAATCTAATTATAAATAGATGTATACTGTTTTACTTATAAAACACAGTTTATTCCCATGGAACATTAAGGACTAGTTTGAATGAATTTGTATCAGCTCTTGTCACATAGTTAGAAAGCCAGAAAAATTTTGAGAGTTAGAGAAATTTTCTACTTTTTGCATGTAGTCTATGTTCTTTAGTGCATTATTTAATTATCAGATATAATTATAAATATATGTATACTTGTATGAGCTTAGAGCTACTTAGGATAAATGAATGTAGTTTCATGTTACAATTTGAAATCATTCTAGAAAGAAAAAAAGGGTAATTTAGGTTTATTTAGTTTTGTTTTTTTGGTGGTTACAAGTTTGGTCAAATTGACCGATCCCATTTTGAGATAGGGTAGAGAAAATAACAGATAAACTATAAAGGATTTAGTGGAAAAAAACGTTTGAAATGCATTTAGGAGGTTTTAGGGATTACACAAAGGAAATTTGAGATGACGAAAAGTATTTTTAATTTTAACATGAAAATTACTTTGCACACGGACTATTCAAAACAAATACTCAACATATTCATGGAAAAAACTTTATTTTATTTTATTAGAAATATTTCTCTAAGAAATATGACTTTTTGTATGTGAAAGACTCACAAATTTCGTGAAGATATACCCAATATATATATAGAATTATAAGTATTAAATTTATGTCAACTTTAAAGGAGTACAGAAGGTCACGTGACTCGGTGAAATTGACCGACCCCGTGTAGAAAGATTTAAACTTTATGAATGAGTATAGATAAGTAGTATTTCTAACATCAATGTATGTAACAGTAGAAGAAAGGTGAATGGGAATATGATTGATATGAACACTAAAAACGTTGGGCTTACGATGAGGTCGAAAGTTCTTTCAAGGGGTGGAACAAATAATATTGCTTTCTTCTTGATAGCATGATGGTGAGACGACACTGTTGACACAATGTAAGAAATTGATTGATGGCGATTTGTAGATCAGAGTTAGACAGGATACAACAAAATCAGCATCATTAGCACGTGGGAAAATATTGGATACATTAATATTTGACTGTCTTGGTATATCTGCTACATACAGTATACAAAGGAATGGAGTGAGTACTGATCATTGTGGAGCACCCGCTATGATATGGAAGGGGCTAGAACAAGCATCTCATCCTGAAGAAAGGAATTGATGAATGTGACATATCTTAGAGGAAGGGGCATTTTCTAAAGTTTATAGACCTCGGTACCACACTGAATCAAAAGCTTTATCAAAATCAAAAAGGATAACACGGGATGGTCAATTTGTATTGAAGTGATTTGTGATGGTGTAGAAAAGGGTGTGGTAACTGGTCCTCAGTGGAAAGAAAAGGTCAAAATAATGCTTGGTTGAATGATAAGTGGTTTGGAAATATAACGATGCAGTCGTTCGATAAGAATGTGCTCTAAGGTCTTACTAAAAACATTGGTGAGGCTAACTAGGCGATAAGAACTAATAACAATAGGATCTTTATTAAGTTGGAAGAAGAGAAGAAACAATACAGAATTTTCAAGACTGGATAGTAATTAGTGTGGTGGATCACATTGTAAGGTATACACAGTAACAGTTGGACTTCCCCAAGGTCTTCTCTAAGCCCGTACATGTTCGACATGATAATGGATGTGCTGGACCAAGGGATCATCGAACCGGCACCTTGGGACATGTTATTTGCAGATAACATAGTCCTCATAGATACCACCAGGGAGGGAGTAGAGCAGAAATTGGAGAGATGGAGGAAGTGATGGAGGACAGAGGACTTAAGGTCAGTAGAGAG
>NW_013667261.1:124365-128070 GCF_000517525.1 Limulus polyphemus | reverse complement strand
GAAGCAGTTATCGTCTCGCTCAGCGTTGTACCGGTTTTATCAGTTGATTGCAGAATTTAATATTTGATTGCAGAGAGGATTCGAGGAACAACTAAAGTGGTGGAAATATCGGAGAACGTTCAGGAGAGAAGATTGCAGTGGTATGGGCACGTGATGAGGAGGGAAGATGATTATATAGGCAAGAGGGTTTTGGATATGGAGGTGGAGGGGAGAAGGAAGAGAGGAAGACCAAGGAGAAGATGGAAGGATTGCGTGGATGGAGATATTAGAGAGAAAGGCCTTGTTGGGGACGAATACGAAGACCGAGGAGAGTGGAAAAGTGCTGTCAAAAATAGCGACCCCGTATAGATACAGGAAAAGCTACAGAAGAAGAGGATCACATTGTAAGGTATAGCCAGTAAAAGGAAGAGACTTGGTGCTCCTTGTTTTTGGTGGAGATGTGTAATATCACCATCCTCTGAAACAGTATTACATTTATGCGTAGTTACTAGTCGAATATCAGGTACTGCTATAGGCATTCAGTTCATGATGAAACTGCAGAGAAAGGTTAAGTAGAGCTGGATCAATAAAACTGAGCCAATCATTATTAATATAGAGTATACGACTCGACAAGCTCTTTCAGGAAATGTAAAAAAGTAATTGCTTTTTTATTGGATGAAGCCGAAAGAAAGCAATTCTCAAGAATTGGGTACTTTGGATTTTGTAAGCGTCCTTGTCAATGGACGAAATCCACGCCAAAATTGAGAAGCATTGTGAAAATTCTACAGTTTATTACATGTGTCTCCATTGAAGTCGTTTAAATCTACAGTAAAGTTACGTGTTGCCCTCTGAATGTTTCTGTGACGCTTGTACAACTAAAAGATCTCGAGACTTGTCGAATTCACGAAATAAAGATATAGAAAGACCCATCAAAGGCACGGCCTTATAAGGCAAAGGAGGCTTGGGGTAGCTGGCACGATCCGAAGGGATATATAGGTGACTAGCAGACGAGACAAAAGCAATCTGAGCTTTGCTGTAACTCAAGATATTATTTCATTTCTCTGAATGTGAATAGGTGTTCGTAGCAATAAGTTGAACTACATAAGAATATTATCATTACCACCTGGATCAAGAATATGAACAGCAAATAATGGGATTAAATTTGTATAGGCAATCACAAAGTGTGGAGTAGTATTTGATTCTGCTCGCGTATGATGTTGTAGTTTTAGAAGAGTTGAATGAAAGCAAATTAACTCAGATATAAATCTACTACATTAAGTTATATCAACCATTATAAGATATAGATCTACTATGGTAAGTTATATCAACCATTATAATATATTTTCGGAAATTTCGATCAAAGTAGAGAAAGAAGTAAAGGGGAAAGGGACAATGTTTGCTAACACGAACTAAAAAATATAAAGTAAGAATAAGGTTTCAAGGTAACCTGATTGTGTAGCTTATGTATTCGGGAAAGAAATAAGCGTTTTACATGCACTTCCCAAACAACCCTTCGTGATTCTAACTGGGAAATCATTCGTTGGCGAATACAACATGTTGCCGCCACGCAATCCCAACATGGCCAATTTCACACAAGAAAAATCGTTAAACCACAGAAAAATAAAAAAATGTAGATATCACTGTTTAGAACCTACAAGAAAGTATCTTTGTAACAAATCCCATGTATGTTGGTTGACATACACATGAATAGTTCCCGAAACCCCTAAATTGTGTTTTCCTCGATGAAAAAATGAGCAAAAGACAAAATTTCTTGTTCAAGTAGGAGCAGCTGAGGTTGGATCATTATATGTGTGTGTAAGCTTACCTTCACATTTATAACTTATAAGAATATGAAGGATAGCTCCGAATATAAGTATTGCAAACAACAGCAGGGTTCATTTGATCACATTTATGAGAATTACCTGGGCTCTACCAAGAGGACAGGATACACTGACGCACTGGGACATTATACAGAAGAATGAGACACGTATGAGAAACATTTTCTACAAGGTAACTGTTGAGATAAAGGTGTTAGAGAATCCTCGACCTGATGACGTCGTCTGTAAATATAAGCACTTCGAATTAGAAGGTGATCGATGACTCCGCAACTCTCTGAGAAAATATGAATCAAAAACGCAGGACTTGTCAAATTACGAATTCTAATCGCACGATTAATATAAATATTATCATTAGCGAGTTCAGAATTGATATCATTCTTATTGATAAAGGAATCAGCTCCACAAATAACGCGTGAAACGAGGTATAAGGGAGAGACAATTGTTTTAGAGAAGGATGGGGACTGGATTTTAAGCTTATGAATTGTTGCTTTTACTCCAAACATGATACTGACGACTTTCTTGCACATAACATTATAAATTTGGAAATTTAGCTATCTTGTCATTGCTAGTCAGCATTATTTGATTAACTACTGTACGAGTACAATATTTCTAGGTTTCTCTAAACTATGAGCGAGATGTGTAGAGCAAGGAAATTATACTAGTAAGCAGAAACGCCCAAAGAGCGGTTTCTGGTCCAATTTTCATCGATAAATTAGCCTAAGAAGGAGGACCGACACAATATTTTGAAACAGGTCTATCACAGCGCGAAAGTAAAGTAACGTGTTTAGAGGTAAAGGCAATAGAACATTGAGCAACCTCTGTCTAAGAATATATTGTAGAAAAGTTTATTTAAAGCAGGAATGAAGAACAAATGAGACGGGTAGTCATTTTCAGAAGACAAAGTCGACAAAGACTGGTATAAGGTCAGGAACATGGTTTAATATGTGAACTTGGAATGCAAATCAACCATAGTTGAGAACTGACGTTGTCCAAACATGTTAAAGGTGTAGAAGCTATTAAACAAAAACCTAACAGAATACATTAAGGAAAAAAGCCTAATACTCACAATGAAATACCAGGTAGTATATCCAAAGCACCTCGAAGATCCTTGGAAAAACATCAGTTGACACTAATGCAAATACCGTTGATAATGTAACTCCGATTACAAAAATTGTCCGTCTGGCCGACAACAGATCTCCAAAAACGCTGTTTATATCTGTAATATAATATCTTAAAAGATACAGCTAAAACGCCGAAAGGTGGCGAAGTATTAAGAACCAATAGGCCTAAAATTTGTGATAAAAATCACAATAGCTGCAGATGTTTATTTTTCACATTTCTCTTACTTTTTCCATTGTGGATTCAAAATAAGAGACGTGTAAAAATTGTATTTGAAATATTATATTACATAGATAACGGCGTTTCAGAGAATGTTTTGTCCCTCATCGTCTAACCCAACTGATGAGTTCTGGTATTTCACGAAAGGCTTTCAAAACATTTTGAATCTCCAATAGACAGATTAAGTGGAATGGGTGTTGTATTTTTTATTACACATTTTAAGCCTACTGGTTGTTAATGCTTTGCCAGCATTTGACGTTTCAATCGTAACTTTTAAAATATTATATACAACAATTGTTAATATTTTTCCTTTGAAGTATACAGTTATATTAATCTCTTCTTTAATATATCAAACTATTAATCTCTTTTCTTTGAAGTTCATAAATACAGCTTGTCTGTAATGTGTTATGCAAATATCAATATCTTGGTTGTATATGAAGTGGATAGCTGTTTTGTTCTTTCTAATGCATATTGTTACGTCTCTGTTCGTTAGTTAATTAATTTTCCGTAAATTCGTTCCAACGAAACTTTAGCGACACTAGTCCTTTCT
>NW_013667261.1:115475-124248 GCF_000517525.1 Limulus polyphemus | reverse complement strand
AGAAGGACGTGGTGTGATACTAGGCACGTGACCTCGCTGACGCAACGATATATACGTTTATGGTACACAAAGAAGATATGTATTTCTTTGTGGGACATTATCACCACATGTGTCTTATGAGATATATGAATGACGTTGGCCTCTTTAATGTAGATAACTTTAGTGTCTTTCTCCGTGATAAAAACAATCATTTTTTGGGTTGTATATACATGCTCTTGGTTTCTAAGGTAATGAGTAATACATCAGTACTAATACTTCGTGTCTTAAGATACCTAAACATTATTAGTTTTTCTTTCTATTGTACATAAGTACCTTTTTTTTGTCCTACTTGCAGTGTGTGTAGACATTATCAATTTTTTCATTGCAGTGTACGTAAATATTGTCAGTTTCTTCCTTACAATGTATCTAAACGTTATCAATTTCTTCTTTGAAATGTATTTAAACATTATCAGTATCTTCCTTGCAGTGCACGTAAATATTACAAATCTCTTTCTTTCTTGCAGTGTACGTAAACATTATCAGTCTTATGTGGAAGAGAATGTAAAAAAACAAAATCCCTACGTCTGAGTGAACATTATTAGTCTCTTTCTTGGAGTGCATTTAAACATTATTACTTTTTTAAGAATCAAAAATTATATAGTGTGAAAACTCGAAAATATGAAAAATCTCAAGAGAAAATTTAGCAAAATTATGGCTTATTTTACAGTAAGTACTGGTTGCCTATGTTTCAGGACGTAATATAAATTAGTGAAGACTACAAGAATATTTGTAGAGAGCAATGTAGGGAAAAAAACTCTTTCAACTTATGATACTGAAATATAAAAAAAAAGATAGAAAATACTCAGCTGTCACATACATAAAAATGTGAAAGTTTTCTCGACAAATATATTTTAGTTAAATATAAAATCACAATGAAGGTGCTTTCACATTTATGTGTGTATATGAAAGCCACAAACATTATATTAAAAGTTCTAAATGTTCTAGAAGCAGAAAGCTAATCGAAATACAAAACAATAGGTACCAAAGTGTAAATACGTTATGCAATATATAACAGCATAATCTATTTTTATTTCTTACTAACAGAACGTTACCCTAGGGCAAACTGATCATTTTCGGACGTGTGTGTTGATAAATTAAGAAAAACTTTTCAAACGCCCAGAAAAAAACAACAAAAAACGTCATCAATGATTAGGGTTGAAGGAATTACGACTGATACTTCAATTAAGTTGATATTTATAGCTTGCAAAGTCGCAAGTTTGAGCTTTTATACATATAGTCAAAATAGGTATTTGTAGCTTGAGGAAATAATGTCAACATTATGTCTCAACCTTAAGCTTATGTGTTTACTTTTTTGCGATTGCATTGTTACTTTAAGCTATCTATCTAATTTATATATTGTTTTGAAAATCCTCATTCCCCAGTTTTAAGTTAACAATTTTAAATAATCTTGTTTCTTTTGTTTTTTATGTCCATCATAGACATAAATCTGTAAAGTAGCAATACTGACCTATTTGAAAGAGTTTAGTTTAATAAGATACGTAGTTGGTATATGATGCTCTCTTGGGAAACAATGACAATCTTTGGACTGACTTCATGCAGGTTGAATGGCTATTGCTCCTAATATCATTGCCACAATGTTATCACTGCATGTATGATCACTATGAGGTATGGAGATCAACATATCACATGTTATGTATATGCTTGTATAATATATATATAACTACTGTATTTATACCCTGTAGCTATATGGGGAGTTTGTAAACACTGGACTGGAGATACTACTGAAATATACTGGAATGGTGGATGGACTATATTTTGTAACCGCAAAGTTTTATAAATGCATGCGCATCCAATGCATGTTGCCTGGTATTTATATCTGTATATATATACATGCAGGCTTTATATTTTCTATGCTGTAAAGCCGGGTATGTAGATGGGAATACGAATTTTTCAAGTTGTATAGATGCAAGCATAGATATTCAATATGTCATAATATAATACGGTATGTATTTTTAATATTTTTTATAGTTGTTATATTTCTTCTTCCTTTTCGCTGGCCATAGTAAAGCTGGTTACGGTTTTACTGCAGCTGACCAGATTTCCTCTTAGAGTAACATTCTGCACACTGTACAAGGTCGAAAATATGTTAATTAACAATTATGAAGTGATTATATCAATATAACTTTTTCCCTTCCATTTCTGATGGAATTTTGGGCGTGACACTTCAACGACCCTCTTCCACTGTGACGACCGTAAACCCTGGTGGGCCGTCGCTGCTGCATACTTTAGCTGAAACTAAATGTTTTCTAAATAAAATATATAGCTACAAAATTTCTGCCTCACTTTCGCCTAGAATCACTATTATTTTTGCCATCTCCTGCTCGCACGATTTTTGCCACTCCTTATAATCAGTTTCAAGGATGGCTACTCTGTCTACAATATTTATCACGCAGTGTTGGCTATAATTGGTGCTGTCTTTTAAACTGAGGCTTAAAGACTCTTTTGTGGGAGACAGCTTAAACGTTTGTATAACATTTTAGACGTTTGTGTAACATGACCGAAATCCATTATTCAGTCAGCAGCGTCGTTTCCGAAAGAGCGGGAACCCTATACATAAACAAATGATACGCAACATCAATACAGCTGCAACAATAAGTTAATAATCGCTATGGTACATGTGGCATGCCTGCCATACAAACATTAACTTAAATCTATATACGTATGCATGTAGTAAATTATGAGACTCCATATAGACCACAAACTACATTAAAACGATTGGGTGTCAACGGTAATACACCGCTGTCATTTGCTAAATAGTCAAATAAACTTAAAATATATCATACATAATACGCAATGATGCGTTTAGTAATATCGCCCGGCTTTTACAACAATACTCACAGCTGTTTTTTCTGTATGCTGGCGATAAAATATTAAATAATAATAACGAAAAACAAATGGGCGATCCTTATTATGAACCACTATGTGGTTCATAAGATACTTGAGTCAACACTTCATAATGTTACTGTTTACTATGTCTTTATCAGTTTTACATTAATGTTTACTTATCAGAGATTCCTATAGACAGTGTATTACGGTTCAATAAAACAATGCAAATCTCTGATTTATATTCTCTTATTAAAGATATATAAACTTGAGTTTCATTTCATAGTCCGTGTTAGTCAAATCTACTGAAAAAAGAAACACAAATTGGCCAATGTAAAAAATCGTACTTCATCGAGACGTAAAAACGAACCTATTGTGTTTCAATCCCAGATTTAATACAATGTCATTTACTTGTTTTTACGTTTATGAAATATTGTATATAAAAGAAAAATTCTTAACGTCTTATTTTCGTAAAAATGTGTATCTCATTTCAAATCAACCTCTGTTAGTCAGTTTTTTATTCGACTTTACAAGGGAGGAAACTCTGAAATTCAAACTTATCAAAAGATGTAAGTAGTTGAGACAAATTTGGAGCATTAGTAACTCATTCCGTGGAAGTTAGTTATCGGTATATAACGGTTATCTCCCAAGCAGAAGCACCCACCGTCTATGTATAGCGAGATTGACTGCTTCACTTATAATGCTCCTAAGCTGTACGTGTGGAGCTTCTTCAGCAGCGTGTCGAGACTCAAACCTTGGATCTTGCTAATCACTACCACATTCAGCTATTATGTAGGGATGATGCAAATGTCATCCCTGCATTTACTTCCTTTTTTTTTGGAAAAGTTTTTCTTTATTTGTTTTAATAATAGTGTTCCAACCACACTTTTTCTGTCGTATCCATTGCCGAAGACGCGTTTCGTTCAATCCAGAGCTCTTCAGTGTTCAAAAATGTAATAAGTCTAATACTAATGTCTTATGACAACAACAACAATTATTTGATATTATTAAAATACATAGCTACATTTTTAAGATTCTCTGTAGATTCCAATGAATGGTTAATGTAAATTTAGTTTAAACATCAGTATAGGGTCACACAAGCCCTGTTGATCTTTAAATTACCAACTGATTTTTAATTGCCTTTCATTAACGATGGAGTCAACATGTTATATATTATTGAATAATTTTTATCATTTGGTCTATTACAACACTCAGTGTAAACAAATGGCCAATAATTTTCCATGTGTAATGCATAAGGTACCTCAGCAGTAATTAGTAGGATTGATTGCAATTTTGATGACGTTATTACGGATTCTGTAATAAACAAATCCATAGATCCTCAAAACATTTGGTGCCTAATAGTTTAGAAAAGTGTGCAAAAAGTTGACCACCACATGAATTATTATATATTCGTGTTATTCACTTCTTCCAAAAAAAAATATTGTAACCAGAACTAAAAGTTTGGACGTGTTATAAAAACGCGAAAGTATTCTGCCGTCTGGTTTGTGTTTAGACCAAACTCCACGTGAAGAATCAACATACGTTCACTGAAAGACTACCAGTTAAAGAAACTTTCTTGTTTTTAATGAGGCCTTATCTAAACACAAACCTGCCTTTAATGTGGCTTATAACATAACAGATAGGAAACTAAAACGCATCAAAAACATCGTAACGTTGTGTGATTTATTTATTTTAAGGTTCCATAAGTCAAAGATGAGTGCAGAAACAACAACAAACACTAGAAACAATTGTCACAATAGAACTGAATTTCGTAAAATAATTAAACATAATATAAATTTAATGAACTATCACTATAAGGTTTGGAATTGTTGACTAGTCAACATTCTTGTTTGTTTTAGAATTTTCGCAGAAAGCTACATAATGGCTATCTGTGCTTAACTGTCACTAATTTTGAGCTCGTAGATTAGGACGAAGGCAGTTAGTCAACAAAAACCTCTCCCGACTCTTGGGCTACTCTTATCTGACCGAATAGTTGGGTTTGTACGTTACCCTTACAGCGTACTCACGGCTCCAAATTGGGAAGCGCGTTTTTGCAGCAACAAGACGCTAACTGTAAATCCTCGAATCCACAGTTCGAGTATTTTAACCACCAGGCCACGCTAAGTCACACTAGATTTGTTTCTCCTTACTTGAAAAAGTGTTGGTGGTTTTGAAAATAAGATACCTTATGAAATAAAACGTACATCATACATCTACTTCTTAAATTAGTTTTCTGAGGACGTTCGAAGTATTTTGAGTACAATAGTTTTATGACAAAACGTGATGATAATTGTTTTATGACAACATTTGATGCATATTGAGTCAACACACTTTATGATGACATTCAAATAAGGTATTTTGAATGCTATACTTGATGTATTTTACGTAAGGTAGTTTTTATGATGAAAAATTGGCTTTGGTTGAGTAAGTAGATTTATGGCGACACTTGCAGAAGGGAGGGTGAATGAATAATATTCTGGCTTTATCCTGTTTATATGTCTTCTGTAGGCTACGAGTTAAAAAATAGTTTTATGAATGCATTTGATATAAATTGAATAGAGTATTTTTGCAAGGACATATTATGCGACTCGAGTAAACTAGTTCTGGATTCAGTTGATGTAGGCTGAGTAAACTTGTTTGATAATAATCAAATGATGTATGCTTAGCGCCATGGTTAGACTAACTTAGGAAGGGTATATATATATTATTAAATCTCTTTCTTGTTTTCGATTTTGGTCTTTATTTATTTGTTGTTAAGCGTAAAGCCGTTGAGCCATGGGGTCATTTTTGGTCTTCTAAAGAAGAACGATAAAGTGAAGGTTAAATCTAGTGATGTTTGAGACTTCTTATCTTATGAAAATCTAGATTTTACGTCACCATTTTAAATATCTTATCTGGAACTTCCATGCTACATAAATGACAATTACGTAAAATCAATCTCGAAGAATACTGTTTTATTACACTTAGTTTACTATATAATATATTTCTTTATCCTTTACTTATTATGATGTTTGTTTTGCTACACAAGGGGCTATTTGTGCTCTGCCAACTGGAGGTATCTAAACTCGATTTTGAGAGTTATAAGCTCTCGGTATTACAGCTAAGCTACCAAGGGACAGCTTAATATGAACTATTTGTGTTGAGGTCTTCATATTTCTATGAAAACCAATATTGATTGGCTCGTTTTGACATAATAATATTAATAAATCTCTGATGTTATGTTACAAGGATGAGTCTTTGGAGCATTATTATTTTCTTAAAAATTATTGTATTTTCATTGTCATGGTTATTAGTACATACTTAAGTCTAATTATTAATTAATTAGTAACTCGTTTCTATCCTAAATTCCAATTATTAACTAGTTTATATCCAACGTTTCGGCTGTAAATCAGCTGTCGTCTTCGAAAAAATCATGGGAAGGACTGTGACTGTGGTAGTAGTACCTGAGTTTTGATGCTGAGTCTTCTAGAAAAAATGGTGTGCTACCCATTCTTCTGGAGTCTTCAACATTAGGATTTAACTAACTGTTTGTCTTCAAGAAAGGTATCCAGGTTTTTCTGACTTCTATGCTACGTTGACTGGGAGTATTATCAATTAGATAGGTAAAAGAAGCCTTTTAATCCTTCTTTTTATCAGTTGTAGTTCATACCCTATTATTCTAGTATTATTTCATTTTCATCGTAAAATAATAAAACTCGATAATCCGAGTGCTTTCAAAAGGTAGGCCTCCCAGTGGCACAGCGGTATGTCTGTGGACTTACAAACTGTTTGTCCCTGAAAAATAAATGTCCACCTATCGAAAGCACTCGGGTTATAAGTTTTTTATCTTTTTATATTAAGATTTCTTGTACCTTCGTGTTTTTCTGACATAAAGATTCCATTTTATCGTCTGGGCTTCTTTTCTGGTATTGCCGAAGCTTGTATATCTTTTATGCTTCTGAATTCTAACTTTTGGTGGTCTTTTTGCTGCTTCAACGTATTTGAAACCACATTCACAAGGGATGCTGTAAATGGTGTTTTTATCTCTATTGGATCTCTAGGTGGTTTGAGGTGTGTATGAACCGTGATCGTATTGTGCTATAGTTTCTTAACACTATTCTGACTTTATGCTGTTTACATATTCTCTATAGGGAAATGTGTCTACATCTGTATTTTTCTTCCTGCTTATTCTTAACATTTATCTTCTTTATAAAGAATCCAGGATGTCCATTGTCGAGGAGAGTTGTAGTAATGTGCATTTTTTGGTATCTTCTGTGCCACGAATCTTGTTCATTCTGGAAAAAGCAGTCTATGCTGCCTGTCTTTACACTGTTTGAATGGTTTGATTCATAGTCAAAATACTTACCAGCACACTAGAGCTTCCAATAACCTCCTGTATGGTATATGAACTATGTGTTTTTATTATCATAATGTCTATGAATGGGAGTTTTTATCTCCTTTCATTTCCGTTGTGAATTATACCGCTGAATGTTATGTTTTGGTGGTTCATGAATTTTTTAATTTTGCCTATAGTGGGTCGTCTAGTGACTGATTTTGTTTTGATATGAAACAGTTACTCGTTTACCACAGTAACTTAAAATTAAGTTAATTTGTTTTCATAATGCTGGTTTCTTTGATGAATGTATTTAAGTGAATGAAGCATATTATTGAAGATTTTTATATTTCTCCGGCCGTACTTAACTGAACATTATGCATATAAATTCAGATTATCATATACATTTCAAAGCTATAATTTGTCTCACGAAAGTTCAACACTTTTTTTTCACCAATATTATTCCCAGTACTGGAACCTTTTATTTTCACTGAAGTCCAAATAAATGTACTTTTATGAGCCAATCACAAATCTGAAATTATGCATAAACATGTACTTTCCACGTGTTCCACAACTTTATGAAATAGAAATGACAGCTTATAAGCTAAAATCTTAAATATTTAGTAGAATTTCTTAGTTTCTTAAACTTTATTTAATGTTTTTTTGCAGCAAACTATATTGGATAGCTTATTAAAATACGTCACCCAAGAAAGGTTAAATGTTCAGAGAGAAGAGCATTTGAGAAGTTCAGATCAAAGTCCCTAGATATTTTTGTTATTTGTCAAAACTATTACGTGCAGATGTCAAAAAAGCATTAAAATTGTAGACTTTCAGAATGAATACATTATTAATGATAAAAAGTTAATAGTGTCTTTAGACGCTACAGATTATGGTATTAGTACATAGTTATAACATAACAACTGTAAAATCAAACATTTCTAAACTTTCTCAAAATGAAAGTTACTAATCTAGCTAAGGAAACGAAATAGTGGTATTTTATGGAACAACCGTGAAAAGAAGCTTTCCTTAGCTTGTAAATGTTATATGAATCCATTAAGTTTCAGTAGAAAAATGTAATGATATAAAATAAAGTAGATATTTCTGAAAAACTTCAACCAACTAAAACTTCAACAAGAACAAATACATGAAGCTAAAATCCGAATTTTCAGTGGAATTAACTATCAAGGATAGAGAGCACCAATCGGTGTTTAATTATTTATATTTATCAAATGAATACCAACAAACTTCAACATTATTAGATCGGACACACATTTAAAAACCAAAATTCACCGTAAGAACACACACACCGGCCTCTACATCCCCTGGAATTCCGCTCATGATACCACACAAAAAATCAATACACTGAAAACCTCATAAACACAGCCACAAGACCGTTCAACGGACTACATAGATGAAGCAATCAACCACATAAAGCATTCCTTCATTCACACCAATACATTTCCACCAGCTATTGTTGAAAAACTCTCCAACAATCGCCACAACAAAACTCAACTCAGGAACAAAAGTGACACTAACAAACCCAACAACAGAACATTACACTGCAGTTTACCTTTTGTT
>NW_013667261.1:110730-114562 GCF_000517525.1 Limulus polyphemus | reverse complement strand
ATATATATATATGTCAGTGTAAAATACTTGTACCTGATATTGACAAAACCTTGTCGAAACGTTGTACATTTGCTGTTATGTTAAACTTATATTAAAGTTTTTATTCACTACCCAGTCAAGCCGTCTCCAAGCATTATTAGAATACCAACAATGCTTAACGATTACATTAAACATTATAACAATTTTAAAGCAGTATATGATGAAAAGCCAGATTTTACGTATTATGTTCATAGTTAGGTGTGAATATAACATCAAGCTTTTAGTATCGTTTATATTTATCATACAGTGAATGCGACACAAATTTTAGTAACTGTGTGTTAGATAGTATGGGTATATATAAAATTTCCCACGTTGATGTTCATGTAAAGCTAACAAATACAAACTAATGACTTGAGAAGAGTGTCCAATAAAAGGTTAATCTCTGTCCTTTTTTGCAACTAATGTACTAAAAAAGCACCCAGTAAGGATTTAAACTTATTTGTAACAAATGATCCAAGAAGAGTCTCCAGGAAAGATTAAGAGAGAGTCCAGCAAAGAGCAAGCTTCTAGTCATCTTTCTAATGCATGATGACCTAAGGAGACTGTTCAGTGAAGATCAAACTTCCTACCCACATTTATAGGCCCATCGCATTGAAATAAACCTAACATGTTAATACTTTTTGATATTTCCTTTTGCTGATCAGCCTCTTCTGTTCATCATTTCAACATTTTGTGAAGGTAAATCAAGTTGTCTCTTAGTGAAGCTTAGTTTACGTGTATCAAATAATGTTTGAAGACAGTTTCTTAAGCCCAGACACTTATAGATATCGGAAAGCACTAAGGCATCTTGGGCAAACTTCGATTCTAGCAAGATAACTTTTTATTTATCAATGTATATGAAATTTCTCGTGGTAGTCTGTCGAACTAATTAACTCTCTTTGTCAGCATATTTTTTGTTTTACTTATCTATTTAGCACTGCTTTTTCTTTCAATAAAGAAATCTGGTGAACTTCTAGCAGTCTATAACTAATTGTCATGCATATTTAAAAATACTTTTAGCTACACTTTACCCACTAAAGAAGCACCAGTAAGTTGATTTCAAATGTCACTCGCTTCTTTGTGCTAATGACACATTCCTGTATATAAAAGTTGGAGATCAATATAGTCTGTAGGTTATCTAAAATTTTATAGCTTTATAATCCATCTGGTTAACAGTAAGAGAAGACCACAATTTATCTCATTGTGGTGAAAAAGTAACAGTTATTTGATCTAGATATCGTGAAAGATTACGTTTAATCCTACTACATCTTTAGAGCTTCGTTTTTTGGCAGAATTTGTCTCATTACTGGAGATTTGCTTGTTTGCTAAACATATTTGAAGATGTTAACATTTAGGTTTATTACTCTGTTTCTTTACAAAAGAGTAATTGAGTACGCCAGCATTTACACAATCAACAGATTACGTGTGAAGAATTGTCTGTGTCGATTGCAAAAAGAAATAGTTATTGAAATTTGAGAGCGCAGCATTTTATGTTGAAAAACTTTGTTCGAAAAGTTATAACTTTTAAGGACTACACAAATTATATTATGATTAGAAAAATCATACTCGGTAAATGTTGCACTCAAGTTTGTGTTTTAAAATATAAGTTTTGAAATCTGTGGTAGAAAATTAGATAAAACCTGACAGAAATGTAACTAAACGTTTCTTATTCACAAATTTCTTTGTTGTCTTTATGATTAAAAACTGGTATGACTTTTTTGGTTTCGACACGGCTCGTAATTATATCATTTATTCATTTTTGGTGATTTTAATCCATAGGATATATATCTCTGAGATACTTTTGACAAAATTTCGTTCACTTTTTGTGGTTTACGATGAATAACATTAAAGGTATAGGCGTTGCCATGACACAATCACATAAAACATTACATTTACATATATTATTACTAACCTCTCATAAAAGGTTAGACTTCTTTTAATAGCCTTTTAGCCGTTTGCTTTTTTAAACCACGGTTTTTCTTCGGTAAATCAGTTATGTCTGCACTTTTATAATAAAACTAAGGACAATAATGGTAGTAATTGACCTATTTTCTGTTCAGCGCACGTCCAACTATTACGTTCATACTTAACACATAAAACAGTTTCTATACATGTCACGATTTGAAGCTATACTTTAAAATATTCAAACATTTCTGTCAGTTATCTGAGTAATAAGCTATTAGGTAATTAACCTAGTAGAAAATCAATGGTTCCTTAGAATAGGAACATCAGTTTACTTTTAAAAATGCTAATTAATTATTACATGTTTGTTTATATTTAAAATATCTCCACATACATAACATACAGTAAAAACAAATTATGTACTATACAATAAACGTTTTGTTTTTTGACAGCTAAATAAGAAATATTACAAAACAAGCTGAGATACTCGTCCTATGTCGGGATTATGAACTTTAAAAAATGTGTGGGGGTAGATGCTATGATAAATAACACAAAAATTTTAACTTTTACACAATTTATTTATAACATATGATTACAGTATTAATTATTACCTCACCAAAAGTTTTGTATAAGCTTTAAAAGAACTTAATATGTATGTACGTCAAACATGATATACACTGTGCGATGGTAGGAAGAAATATCGGATAAAGTAATGACGGTAGGCGTACTTTCTGTTACCCACTTTCAACATCAAGCTCTTAATAGCTTTCCACAATGTGTCACGTGATTAATTAATTGACAGTCATTGGTCGCAAGAGTGTCTTATGGGTTGATGTTAAAACGTCATGGGTCAAAGTAAGAAGTGGGTATAAATCAAGAAACACTCTTCATATCAGCCTTATTGTGGCTGTTGGAGTAGGAACTTCAGCTGAGTTTATATATTAATGCAACAGTGGCGGATCTTTGTTTTCATTGCATTCCTCCATTGAGAGTGCTAGAGCACTCTCTGAGATATATTAGACGTTTGTGTACCCTCACTCACACTGTGTGTATATTGTGTTATATAAAATTTAATAGATTTTTCTTTTTCGTGTAAGGACGTGGTGCAATCTATAAGTCTAGTTAACGTTAACTTACATCAAAGATAATAAATGTTCAATAATAGGGTGGAGGGGATTGGGAGCCACCCAATAACATGTCCTTCTTTCGAACTATTATTCCACAAATTTTGGTTGAGATTGGCCCAGCAACCTAGGAGTAGTTAGATAACGAACAAACAGACAGATATACAGACTTCTGTGCTTTATATATATATAAATATATTGATAGACAGATAAATAGATAAAGACACTTTGAAATATCACTGTTCAATAATAACCAGTGTCAGGTTTAATTCTGTCTCCGTCTTTCTTTCATGTTTCTAAACATATAATATTGGAATGAAATATTCCTCCTTCACTGGTACTCTCTCGCCTTTTTGTCTATTACAGGTTAAAATCAACACTGCCTTCCACATTATATTTATCTATCTGAGCATACAGAGTTAAAAACAATTATTTATATACATAATATATATATATATATATGTATAAATATATATCACTTGAAAATACGATGAGATCCTAGAGCTTTAGGCAAACTGACCTGTCTTCTTCATCCTTTATCACTGAAAAAGACAGGTCCATCTTCGGAAAGCGCTAAGGCTTCGTCGGATTTTTTAATGTGATTTATTCAACATTCTTAATCTGTATTTTAGTATTAAGAATGTATATACATTGTTTGTTTGTTTGTAATTAAGCACAAAGCTACACAATGGGCTATCTGTGCTCTGCCCACCACGGGTATCGAAACCCAATTTCTAGCGTTGTAAGTCCGCAGACATACCGCTATGCCACTGGGGGCATGTATATAC
>NW_013667261.1:71293-110709 GCF_000517525.1 Limulus polyphemus | reverse complement strand
AAGGTATTGTTTTGTTTGTTTGTTTGTAATTAAGCACAAAGCTACACAATGGGCTATCTGTGCTCTGCCCACCACGGGTATCGAAACCCAATTTCTAGCGTTGTAAGTCCGCAGACATACCGCTATGCCACTGGGGGCATGTATATACATACAAATACGTGTGTGTGTGTATATATATATGTATATACATATATGTATATAGTGATGTAGCTTCTTAAGTAAATATATATATATATATCAGTATTCTTCTCTTTGGGTCTACATAGGCAGAATTACCTGATCGGGTAATTATAATTGAATTCAACTTCTAAAGTATATAAAGCCAAAACCAACTTTTCATGTATATATATAAGAAAATTCATGTTTATGGGCATATACCTGAACCGTATTACTAACACCTGCCACCAGCCATTGGTGTACATCTGATGGTAAAGATTTCAGTTCTCGTCCTTTTATCCTGTCCCTAGAAAAGTATTACAAAACATTACACAGTTGAGCGTGAAAAGTTAAAGTTCAATTACCTAAATTGCAAGTAGAATCTCATTGATTGTTTGTTCATTGTTTAATCTATGCTTCATTTGAATTAATTGTTTGCTCATTGTTTAATCTATGCTTCATTCGAATTAATTGTTTGCTCATTGTTTAATCTAAGCTTCATTTGAATTAATTGTTTGTTCATTGTTTAATCTAAGCTTCATTTGAATTAATTGTTTGTTCATTGTTTAATCTAAGCTTCATTTGAATTAATTGTTTCTTCATTGTTTAATCTAAGCTTCATTTGAAGGATTAGAAGAGCAGTTTGAATCACGTATGTTGAGAAAAAATCCTTTAAAGTTTCTTTGTTTATAATTTTGAAATATATATATGGAAAAACACTAGTTGAAATTAATCTAAAGCTGGTATCTGTTACAATAACATCAGTTATATTAATAGCAGTAACAAAGATACAAATTGTAACTCATCTATCAATTAGCGTACATACCTACTACACCGAAATATTAAGATAAAAAAAATCTAATGTAGTATGGAAAATTACATCTAATCCAGTCCACAAAATATGCATGTTTCACGTTGTGAGAATTCTTGGCTGTTTTGACGAATTTTGCATTCTTCACTAGTCTTTCAATTCGATGATTTATTAATATGCTGGTTTGATGATTATATAAATTTTGGTTATTATTTTCGTATAAGTATATAGCAATATTGTTCAATGGTGACGTACGAAAGTTTTCGGCGGAAATAAACACTTATATATGCTCAACAGTTAGAAGCCAGATAAATACAAGACATAGGCACCCGATTTTAAAGGATACAAGTCCGCAACGGATAGCTGTAAGCATGCACTCGGATACTTTTCAAGACAACATACAGTATAGACAAGGTCTCAAAAGGACAACTACAATAGGTAATGATCATAACTTGAACAAGATTAATAGGATTCGTCAGTTCCCTATCAGTAGACGTAATATGAAACTTAAGACAGCAACTGGAGTAATTATCAGTGACCAAATGGCCAGGAAAAACAAAAATCTTCATAATTTCGGTTTAAGGTCACTCTGATCTGCTTCAGCTCCACATTTGACAGAAATGCCATTGGATATTACAAGTTGAAATTAAATCTCTCTCTTTCACCCGCCTCTTATCTAACTGAACACATAGGGTTGGAACCAAATCTTTTTCTCTCTCTCCTTATTTGCACTTTGGCTGAAGAACAATTTACATATGATATCTTGGCTCTGATTTTTTGAAGCGCTTACATTTTCCTTTTGCATTCATATATATCTCTTTCAGACTGTCTTTCATAAGTTACTGCGTTTTAGTTTAGTTAAGAAGCTTCAAGATAAGTAGCTGTTGTGTTAATTAAAATTGAAATGATATCCTTCAAAGTACAGTACCAAGTAATAATAACGCCGACATCTAATTGATAACAACAGATTTGAGACTTGTGTTCTTTATTCATGCAGATATGCAGTAATTTTACGTATATAAATTTGTACTCCATGAGGCCACAGATTCCCACGAGCAGCTAGTTACTGGTTATTGTAAAATAATCATTAACGAAGAAATATCGACAAATCTCAGTGTATGTTTTTTCATAGTTTTTGTTGTTGTTGATTATTTACTATTAAGTATATTGACTAATTTAAATTAAGTGATGGAAATGTCTTCCTCAGGTGACATTGCAACAGAAATATGTCTGTTTTAAGGAGAACGTTTTTTAATACTTACATTAAGTTTTATCTTTTCGTTTAACCTTTACGCTGCATTTCTCCATCTAAGTTTATGGTAGAAAGAGTTTCCTATTTCGTGTATTTTTGTTGTTTTTTATGATAAATCAACAAAAAACAACAATTTCAGATTTATACACAAGGAAACATAAAACAACTTTCAAATAACCAACAAATGCTTTGGATTATACAAAGTGTTGTGTGCAAATTTATTTATTTTTGTTTTCATTGTTATTTTTGCTGGTTGTATTTGATAAGATATTGAGTACGTTGCCATGAGTTAATCACTAAAACGTTGCTATGTCAATAGCTCTCACATGAAACAAACGTATGCCAAACTGTATGCAGTGAATGACATTTTATTGTAGTTTTGCTGTGTTTCTATAACGACATTAAAAAAGCAGATACCGAACTGGTTTAAAGAGTAGCTACTCGTAGTGCATGCAACAAAAAACAACAAAAAGGTTTTTCCATACAGAAACTTAGCACATTTAATATCATAACCTGTAGTAGTTAGGGGGATTATTGACCGGCACGCCACCAGAAAGCGGCATGTGTGTCGACCATTGGCAATAAAAGAGGGGGTAGAGACGATGATGTCATAGACACGAGAGAATGACGTCATAGCTCCACGAAGAGGAACCAGAGGGCGCGTTGCTAGGCCGCCATGATGATTTCATCATAGAGTGTCTCAACATGGGTAGATTTAAGTATATGTCCCAAGTAAAACTAATATTTTAATGAGGCGTCTATTTTAACACTGTTGCACATTCGTTTTTGTCACAAATCATTAGAATGAGGCAAATGTTATAGCCAATAATTATTTGTCGTAGAAGGTTTTATCAAACTTAATATTTTTATAAATATTGGACAAAACAGCTGATTTTGATTTAAAATACTGATTACAGTTTTTGCTTCTATATCTAATCATACTTTTACATTTACTGACGTTTTTCATTTCTATAATTTCCTGAAAAGGGTATTTATATATCACGTTTAGCTTTATAAGCTGATCACTAAAATCAAATAAATTGTAGAAAATCTTCGTCGAGAAATTGCTGACTGAAAGTAACAAAATATAGCAGTTCTTTCCATTTCTATCTGAAGGTCGTTTTGCTACAACTAAATACAATAAATGAATGACTTGCTGTTTAACCAATCACGTTACTATTATATCAAATATTTAGAATAACAACACTTAACATTCACTTGAAGTACTATACAATTAAAATTCATAAATCTTTGAGGTAAACCTCTATCTGACGTCAAGACCACTATTTGTTATGAAATGCAAAGGTCATCACGTGGTAACACATACAACCAGTATAAGCTATTTCAGCATATCCTGAAGCATATCAGTTGATAGCAAGGCTAGAAAACTTTGATCCTTTATGTCGCCTGAGACTAAAACAAGTAACACCTTCGTTCCTACAAATCAAATATTCTATTTCCGTAACTTTCGAAACTTCATTTCATGTACAATTTAAATTTATTAGTTTTCCAAATACAATTTTTCACAAATGAGCATAATCATAAAAGGATCTTTAGTTATAAAAATCAAGTGATTATTATTCAATTATTTCAAAAATATTTTCCTAACAAAGATTTCGAAACACATTTTTCTATAATATGAATTATCTTTTCACTTAAAACATTATATAATTCAGTGTTCTATGGTTTTCTTGTAACTCACATTTCGTCATAGCCCAATGTGCTATCATGTAAGTATCATGTGTACTTAACAAAACTTCATATACATTAAAATACTGCAAACATCATAGTTTATAAACTTAGTGGATTAGCTTTCATACATATCATGTCCATATCATTATTTGTTCATTATAATTCAGTATGTAAGATTTTATGTCGGTTATGTACAGAATAGACTTAATGTATTTCATATGAGAATTCGTTCTGAAGATTGTAAAGAAAATGATTTTATTTAAACTAATGAAATTTAAAGGCTTTTTTGGAACCATCACATCTTGAAAAAGATAAAACTACGATTGCTCATACCACTTCTACTGATGAAAAAGTATTTCACTTTTAATATTTACAATAAAAATCAGCATTAATCTGATTGCACTTGTTCAAAATTTGTCGCATTTGAGATTCAATAATAATTGTAACTGACAAAACGAATAATAAAATTTAATGTTATATGTATATGTGAAAAGATGGTACATCACATGTTACTGTAACTTTGTTTCCAAATCTATGTTAAAATGTGATAAATTTAATATTCATTTACACATAATGTTACACAAATGAAAAATCTAAACACTAATTGGAATAGTAATATGAGCTAATCTACAAAAGTTGCATGAGAGCTAATCTAGTATTTCATAAACTAAGATGTTTATAATATATTAGTGTATCTTGAAGTTTTATTAAAAATGTGTTTCGGTATGAGTGATACTTGACAAGTCTTTACTTACATATTAGAGTATAGTGAAACACGTCAGTTCCAGCTGTAGGGTACAAGTAATGTGAGAATCAAGATCTAATGTTCAGCCCGATGGGGACAGTCAATTTAGTTACGAATTTCAAGTCCATGATATTCTTTGTATAGAATCTAAAATAAAGAAACTTTGATCACTTTGGGGAATGATCCTTATGTTTAATTTATGGAGATTTATTATATTTGACTACTAACATGCTAGAACAGTTATATAACACAGGTATTATTACATTGAGTTGTGATTCGGTATTTTATAAACTAAACGTTTTTCATGAATAGTGTATTAGTATATCTTGAAGTTTTGTATGAAACGTGAATGTTATATACGAAAATCCCAGAACATTGATTTACAACTGATTATCTCTCTATAAAGTGTAAGTACATCACATGTTTCAAATCTTTGTGAGGAAAATATATTTCTAATAATCACTTGATTTCTAATTAAATGTCATTTTTCAGTTATGTTCATTTGTTAAAAAATTTATTTGGAATACTAATAAGTTTAACTGTACATAAAGTGAACTTTTGAAGATGTGGAAATAGGATTTCAGGTTTGTCTGAAAAACAAAAGAATTACACATACTGAACAAGCAGTAATAGGAGCATAATGTACAAAACTTGTATAGTTGTATGAAAGCTAATCCAGTAGTTTATAAAATAAGATGTTTACATTGAAGTTTTATTAATAAATGCTTCTGTAAGTCACCAGTTTTATTTATAATTTGTGATTTTACTTACATATGTTTGTTTAAAACATGAATAATTAGCTTATGGAGTCTAATTGAATAGAATTGTACGCTAACTAAAATGTCCCGTCAAATATTGAACGTACATTTAGTGTTATTTATCACTAAGTTTACTGACTTTTGAATTCAGTATATAATGCAAAATAGACTTGGTCTAATCGTAACTGGTCTTTGTCATGTGTCTGTCAATGATCTCAACATACAGTATTTGAAAACATCATTTGGATATATAACAATACTGATTTTTAGGTGTTTCAAAGTATGTTTTAATTTTGAAACATCATAACACGAGACATTTAAAATAATAATTAGACTGTAGACTCAACTATCCAGACTGTTACCTTTCGAGTGTATAATGATATCTCATACATTGCACATATCTAAGTAAATATTAAAAATAGAACTAAATCGATCTGTCATTATGGAAAACATTATTCTAAGCCGACTGGCACAGTTAAATCTTACTGATTAGAGTATATGAAAGTTTTTTGTTTCTTTTAAATTACAAGAATTGTTCACTATCGTTAATACGCTATATAAAATCTTACATACTGAATTATAATGAACAAATAATAATATGGACATGATATGTATGAAAGCTAATCCACTAAGTTTATAAACTATGATGTTTGCAGTATTTTAATGTATATGAAGTTTTATTAAGTATACATGATACTTACATGATAGCACATTGGGCTATGACGAAATGTGAGTTATAAGAAAACCATAGAACACTGAATTATATAAGGTTTTAAGTAAAAAGATAATTCATATTATAGAAAAATGTGTTTCAAAATCTTTGTTAGGAAAATATTTTTGAAATAATTGAATAATAATCACTTGATTTATAACTAAAGATCGTTTTATGATTATGCTCATTTGTGGAAAATTGTATTTGGAAAACTAATAAATTTAAATTGTACATAAAATGAAGTTTCGAAAGTTACGGAAATAGAATATTTGATTTGTAGGAACGAAGGTGTTACTTGTTTTAGTCTTAGGCGATATGAAGGATCAAAGTTTTCTAGCCTTGCTATCAACTGATATGCTTCAGGATATGCTTACATAGCTTACACTGGTTGTATGTGTTACCACGTGACGACCTTTGCATTTCATAACAAATAGTGGTCTTGACGTCAGATAGAGGTTTACCTCAAAGATTTATGAATTTTAATTGTATAGTATTTCAAGTGAATGTTAAGTGTTGTTATTCTAAATATTTTATATAATAGTAACGTGATTGGTTAAACAGCAAGTCATTCATTTATTGTATTTAGTTGTAGCAAAACGACCTTCAGATAGAAATGGAAAGAACTGCTATATTTTGTTACTTTCAGTCAGCAATTTCTCGACGAAGATTTTCTACAATTTATTTGATTTTAGTGATCAGCTTATAAAGCTAAACGTAATATATAAATACCCTTTTCAGGAAATTATAGAAATGAAAAACGTCAGTAAATGTAAAAGTATGATTAGATATAGAAGCAAAAACTGTAATCAGTATTTTAAATCACAATCGGCTGTCTTATCCAATATTTATAAAAACATTAAGTTTGATAAAATCCTTTCATGATAGATAATTATTAGCTGTGATATTTGCCTCGTTCTAATGATGTGTGACAAATACGAACGTGCAACAGTGTTAAAATAGACGCCTCATTAAAATATTAGTTTTTCTTGGGACATTTACTTAGATTTACCCATTGATGATGTAATCGCACGTTGAGACACTATGACGAAAACATCAGGGCGACCAAGCAACACACCCTCTGGTTCCACTTCGTGGAGCTATAACGTCATCGTCTCTGGTGTTTATGATATCATCGTATTTACCCCCTCCCCTATTGTCTGGGTTCGACACATGTGTCGTCTTCTAGTGGCGTGCCGGTCAACAATTCCCCTAACTAGTACCTGTTTCATGGTAATATATAGATTAATAAAAAGTGTCTTAATAATAGTGGTACTTCTTTTAATAATTTCTATATTGTGTTTATATAAATGAAAAAAATATATATCAGAAATTACTAATACAAGGTTTAACGTAAATTTAAAAATAATAAGGAATCAAAGTAAGTATTTACATAGGGGACTACCCAGTATTCCAAAGGACCGATAGTTTCAAATTTTTGGTTATCACAATATAAGACAAAATTGAATGAATAAAGAAGTTCTTAGGTCTATAATAGATTAATGCAATCTCAAATCAAAAGTTTAAAAGGTATATTTTGGCGGGGATTCGGCGGACCAGCGCCCCTGACAACTTTCTCTCATATTAAATACAAACAATAGAAATATTTGAATCGACATTGCATTGGCTTGATGTCAAGATAATTTTACTGACTGATGATTTTAACATGTTTAATGAATTGGGGATTTAACATTCGCTTTCAGGGTACTATGAAATAAGAATGTTGAATGTCCATTCTCTCAGAAGAGCTAGATTTCCAAATCCAATCCTGATGTGTAAACATACGGGCTCTGCAGCTTACACAATACATGCATACAAGAAAATAACATCAGGTAAATGATAATAAACATTATTCATCCATTCATGAGAAATTGCAATCTTTCAGGTCATATCCTGGAGTATTTTAAAATACACGCAGAATTTCACAAATTTAACCAAACAGTCAATTTAACATGTTAAAAGAAAAGAAAACTTACATCTTCAGACTATCAGGCCTTCAGAGTAATGGATTTCGAACTAACGGACCGTCACCTTAACACAAAGCAATATAAAGTTTTTTGGTACGTCCTAGATTCAGTTAGACCTATTTTTTCCACTGGCCTGATAAAATGTTTCTTTAAACCCGAAACCTACACATTTTAGAATGGGTATTGCTGATAGGGCTGCTTATCTTAGAATAAGAATGAAAAGTACACGACTGAGGAATAAGACGTTGGCCCAGAACTAGAAACTTTTAAGAGAACAATAAACAGTATTAAAGTATTCTGTTTTTTTTTATCTCTTGCAAAGAATAAAAGAAGCAGAAATGTGAAACCCTTAATATCTGAAACTCAAAAATATTGCCTTTAACAACTAGTCTCAATAAACAAATGATTATCACACAATGTATTGCCTTCTCGAAACAACCACATAGCTTTAGGAAACGACAAATTGCAGGCTGTTTTTTGTTTTGTTTGTATGTGTGTGTGTGATAATAACTAATCAAAGAACAATAAAAAGTTTATTATTTCATCTAATATTTTATCATTTTTTTCGTGGTAGTTGAGCCTTCCAGTTACATGTCATTGACTACAGTGTCAAAAGCGTTTTCCAGCGGATTTATTTATCTAGAATTATAGACACAGAGCCTTCTCTCGATCCAGCGTAACCACGAATATAAATATAAACAAACACAAAGAAAAGTAGCATTTTTACCTTGTTGTTCATACAATATAAAATCGATCAAGCTCTGTTCTCAGTGATAGTAATTTTTCGTTAATATTATAATTTAGATTAAAATTTTGTCAAATTTCTTGCCTTTCTTAAGGTAACGAGTTTTATTTTAAAGAAATTATTATATCTTACTTTCTTTTGTTCCTCTACCCCAAAATTGCCAAAACAAGACAAGAAACTAACGCTTAGGTAGTAAACCAGAAAGAGACTAACCCACAAAATTGTTCATATTTCATCTTCGTGTTTCAGTCGAGATAACTCTACAACTACTTTATCACTAACGTTAATTTAAACATAAGTCCAATTTAGGTGTTTCTGCGCCGTGACAGTGTCATCACTTAGTCGTAATAACTACTACTAATAAAAAAATCATAATTCTAGCATAAAAGATGTTATCATTACCCCTTAAAGTTAGCTTTTTTCAGAAGCCTGGCATTCCTTTAAAAAGCTTGAGTACAAGGGAGAAGCAGGAATTACCAGCCAATAGAACAGTCTTGGCCAAAATGTTTGCATACTGTTCTATATTGGTGTTATTGTCTTCATGAATGGAGTAGTTATTGAGTAAATGCCTGAGTAGTAACAGAGAAGGTAGTATATGATTGGAAAAGCATATACGAATTGTTATTCTGGTCTTTATACGTTGTTTTGAGCATTTGTTTGTCAAAACACGTGTACACACCTTTTTTTTTCTATTAAAGGGGTGTGCTTTTGGTATAATCTTTTTCGAAACAGATCAGACTTTGTTCAGACAATTTAGCTGTACTTGGTGTGGGGTCATATCATACCTCGTCACGTGCCAGAAGTTTAGGGCATCAAATTGTTCGACTCTCGAGGAATGGTATGAAGCAAATGGGCATTGCCAGAACAGTAGGGTACCCCTTGTGTAATGTATCAAAAATCCCGAAACGTCATTGGAGTACAGGAAACTTTGTTTCAGAAAAGTATACGGATGTATGCCAAGAAATTACTGCCCGAGATGACCGTGTTCTGATCAGGTTAACACCTTATGCTAGAAAGGGCAGGAACACATTCATTCCAGGGTATCCAGAAGAACAATGAATAGGAGACTGACTAAACAAGTTTATTTTGCTAGAACGGCTATCTGCAAATGGATATTAACTAGAATTTACCACCATCACCATGTTACTTGAGCAAGACAGTTCGCCAACTTACAATTAGGGCACTGGCGACATGTCATCTTTTCAGATGAGTCATGTTTCGGCTGGTCAAAGCTGGTGGTAAGATGCGTGTTTGTCATTTACCTGGAAAACAGATAAGGGAAGACTGTCTTTCCCACAGGGAACACACAGGAGGTGGTGCAGTACATATTTGGGCAGCTATTCATCATTGTGAAAAACTGCTCTTCATATCCTACAGGGAAACATCAATGGTGCCTCCTACAGGCATCATATGGAGACGAGATTTTTGCCATATGCTAGGACAAAGTGTGGCAATAACTTTGTGTTCCAGGATGACAATGCTACTGCCACCAGTTTGCGTATTATACACGATTATTTCGACCAGGAGGACATTACAAGATTGTCATGGCCAGCACAGTTTCCAGATTGTAATCTTATTGAGGACTGTTGGGCAAAACTGAGCCGAAAAATTACAAATCACGACCCTAAACCAGCTACTGAAGCTGAGTTGCAGTGCCTTCTAGAGACAAGCTTGGATGAAACAATGGTGTATTACATCAGTAATCTCATCGACAGCATGTCACGTCGTCTTGTGGAGGGTATTAGAGTATGGGAAGAACCAGCCAAATACTTAATGTTTAGTATGAACTAATATAAGATTTCAGACGCTTTTAATTACACTTTGATGTTATATTTTATTAACAGATATGTTTTAGTAAGGTTTTGTTATTATAGATAAAATGCCGAACTCACATATTTCTGGTAAAATTGTCTGCTGTTTTAATAAATCATTCATGATGTCCATAGAACATGTCTTATTATACAAGTTACTTATGTAAATGTATAATATAAACAAACACAAGATAGCCAGGTTATCTTCCTGTATAGTATAATTAAGATTCTGCCAGCAGTTTATCTTCCATATGCAAATAAATGGCCAATGCTCATTATTGTTGTATATGTTTTAATATTAACATATAATTTTTAATACTTTCTAATGTCACAAACTATTACAATAATAAATAAAACATAACGTTAAAATGGAAACACAAAACATTTTTAGTTAAGGCCAATCTATGGCCTCCAAAAGGGTGATTCTACATGTTTCGATATTACAACAGTGTAATGTCGAAACATATAGAGTCAACTTTTGAAAGCCATAGATTGCCCTTAACTAAGTATGGTTTTCATTGTGTACCCATTTTAAAGTTGTGTGTTATTCATTTCAACTTTATACACAACTGCTAAGAAACAATACTTAATCACAAACTATTGTATAAAAATATATTACATTATTCAAAGGTAATTTATTAATTCTTTATTATGGTATGTAAGAAATACACTGGATCGCATCTCATATAACTCTGAAATGTTCAGTTTTCTAAAATAACTTGGAATTTTCAAACAGAACGGCGGGCCCCTCACGTGCACGTGACTAACGGCCAGATGAGAATTTCATATGAATCAAATACAGCCATCTTTAATTTTAAACTGTTCAACAAAATAATTCAGCCAGTTGGTGGTACTTGCCGCCACTAAGGCTATGTCTAGCGCTTAGAATCGTACAGCGGGATTGACAGTTGAAAGTGCGGAGCGTGTTCAGTGGCATCATATTATGAAACTTGAATCCTTCCACCTGCACGCTAACCAATGAGTCACACCTGGACCAGCTTTCTAAAGATGAATACAAAATTCCTTCCGTGTATAGTACCACTAATTTTGTATTTGTACTACTTATACCAAATATAGCATGTTTGTACGCATTTACTAGAGACAAAAGGGCGTGACGTCTAAACGTAACGACTCTTCCATCCATCAGACGTCACACGCGTTGCATATTATAGATTAAAAACAAAGAACTAGGCATTTGGATTTCGGTTCTATTAGCTATATAAGTTGTACAATATGAGCACAACTACTGAGGCAGGCGCTCAAGCACTTATATATCACTGTATTTACATAATTTCAAACGTTATTCTGGAAGGCTCCTAAAATACTAGTTTCCGCATTACTATATTAGTCACTGATTACTTTTAAATACTGTTGTTAAAACAAGGTTCGGCTCGCAATTGTCTAAAAGCCATTATGTCGAGTTGAATATTGATTTAATAGCACAATTAGTAAAATATTACATTATGTCAAAATAGGTGTTAGTGTGTAATGTGAGCCTGTTAAAGCTTTATAATTACTGCACAGCTACTTATAATGTATACTACAGTGACTGACACTTTATTAGTACACATATCTAATATACGGTTGTACCCCTTACCCCACAGCTTTTTTAAAAAGTTGAACATATTCCTATTCTCACCTATCTTCCTGTATAGTATAACTAAGACTGAGCAATCAGTCTATCTTCCATATGCAAATAAATGGGATGTTTTATGAATCTGTAGTGGATCACTCAGGGTTCATGAATTGTAGTTAGAATTGGCAACTGTTTAACAAGTATTCTAAACAATTATCAGACTATAAAATAGAGCAGAAGTCAAGCCAAAGAGTTAATTCAGCGTTGAGATATTTCCTCTAAACAACAGTGTGTGTGTGTGTGTATGTTTTCTTATAGCAAAGCCACATTGGGCTATCTGCTGTGTCCACCGAGGGGAATCGAACCACTGATTTGAGTACTATAAATCCGAAGACTTACCGCTGTCCCACCGGGGGACTCCGCTAGAAAAAAAAATGGGGATAATACATAAGCGTGGTTTAACTGTCCTACTTATTTGTTTGCTTGTGCATTGATGTATTAGAACAAAACAGCCCCTGAGATCGGTGGTTTGTTAAAAATTACTATCAGTTTTATTGTGATGTCACGCGAAACACGGATATTTAGGTCCGCTTCGCTGACATATGACGTTATTTACCATAATAGTTGATATCTTATAAACGACTGATATAAATAATGTGGAAGCGGCTTGAATGAAGAAAACTTTTTAATAAATGTACAACGTTTCGACAAGATTATGTTGTACATTTATAATAAACCTGTCTTCATTAGCCATTCAAGCCATCTCCAAACTTTTATATTCTAAAAAGTGGGTTCCTCGTCATCAAATATAAATGGCGTTTCGATCGAGGATTTGTGTAATGCATTCACAACCGACCTGATGAGGTCTGGTACTAAGCGAATGTCCTCGTCTGAAACGATGTGCAGCACACAAAATGTGCAGTCGAGATGCTGTTGTATTCTTCTTACTGGGCAATAATACAGGATTAGTAAAGAAAGGGTTGTTAAAATTATTATTAGTCTTATTTTTAATATCACACAAATCGCCAACATTAGACGTAAAATACAATAATAAAACAAATCCTAGATTTTCAGGCTCAACTGATTTCTAGTCAACAAAAAATGTTTATACTTGATCCAAACTATCGACCTGTGTAATCTGAAGAACATCATCAATGTACAAACGCATTCATGTTAATAACTTCAAAACCGAAGAATTAAAAAGATATTCACTTGGACAGCGAAGTTTAGCTGTACGAAAGCTTTTACCAGAAATAGAAAACCTAAAACCTTTAAATATGTTAACAGAGCATTTAGAAAGATTAATTTCATTCCCACTTTCTATCTTTTTTAAAAGTGTTGAATTCGTGCATTGTAGCACTTAACATTGTCACCATCGCATTTCAATTGTTTTCCATTCACAAATGTTAGCATACACAGTGTTTACCCAGGCTAAGAAAACGTAAAGGGATATAATTGTTTGTTTATTTGTAACTAAGCACAAAGCTACACAATGGGCTATCTGTGCTCTGCCCACCACGGGTATCGAAACCCGGATTCTACCGTTGTAAGTCCGTAGACATACCGCTGTGCCACTGGGGGGCAAAGGGATATAATAAAGTATTTTGTAAAGTCAAACTCAAGTGATAAGTATTCATAAATTAATTATCAGGTGAATACAAAAAGCATATTTGATATCGATAATTTAAAAATATTTTTAGAATACTGCGAGACTACAATAAAAAGTGCATTAAAATTTTTATAACAGCTAGAATTACACCCTGGTGGTTAATATACAAAGCAAGCCCTACAAAATTCATTAGGAAAATGCAAAAGAGTAACAAAAAATATTTGAACTTTTCATCATAAAAAATAGGAACATTTAATTAAAGATAAAGCAAATATTACTTATGGCAATTTTTGCGAAGTCTCTAAAACGTTTATTCAATGACAGTTCCCGAAATTAAAAAAAAATTGAAATTAATCAACGGAAAATATGAATAAGAGATTACTAAAGAACGTTTTCCATAGTTAATGAAATACTTGTGTCACCGTAGTTTATAATTAATTGCTATTTTGACAGAATCACAGTCTTATGTGTTGCACAGCTCATGGTCAGTAGTCGACAGTTGAGGCACCAAGCTGCTAGCAGTTGGTTTCTGATTTTTCTCACAATAGAGAGGAGCGAGCCTAGGGGGTCTTACGCGGATTCTGATGACCATTCATCTTTTGTAATGTGCTATAAACCTGTCATTTGATGATAAAAAGACAAGGATGTGAACTATACTAGATCATTTCTCCAAGACCTTTAATTTCATTAATTCGTCATTAGAGGATCTTTAAATAGTGAATAGTTAAAAAACTTTTAATCTCATAAGTTCAGATATCACTTTTCTTTAAATTGTCTCTAAGAGACCATTAATTTACCAAAGTCATCTTTATGAGACCATTTTTTCCATATTGTTTTTACAGGGCCGTAATCATTGTAAAACTGGGCATGTTCTACAATTTAAATTCAAACATTTTGGGCTTGTATTTCATTAAATACTGTCTGGACCTAAGGATCAGAAGTAAATTTATTGTAGAATGACCCTATATAAAATTTCCATAATTTAGTAGAGTGCAACTGAATATCGAACCCAAATTTTACGTTTGTCGTTTTTATTTTTTATGTGTACTGTGGGTGAGTATTGTAGCCGTTTTCTCGTATAACGATGGCCTGGTTTCTTTTAAGCAGTATGTACTTCTTTCGATTTCTTTGACATTGTTTATAACATTCGGGTTTTCTTTAGAAGTAAAGTTTATATGCCAAAAGCTAGCAAAACATTAGAAACTATTAGGCCTAAAATTTGTGATAAGTATCACATCAACTGCAGATATTTTCTTTCACATTCCTCTTAATTTGTCCACTACGAATTGAAAATAGGAAGTATGTAAAAATAACATTTCAGATCTATCTTTTGTCTCCCACACATCACTACCCAAAATACCTTTCGTTAAAACCAACACCCATTAGTCGGATCAAACTACTATACTGCATATATTATATATTTTAGACCTAGTCAAGTGAATAATGTAAACTCTATTTTTTATTATTTAAGGCCTAATTAATAATCTTCTTAATTTCTTACAAATACTCTAATCAATTTCCAGTTATTTTGAGAGTACAACAGTTTACGTGGATCAATTTACTCAGATTGTGTAATTTATTACTAGTCTCAAGCAGATATACATACAGATTACCTTGCTTACTTTGAGCCATTATGTTTAGAGGGTCTGATTTTCAGGGGAAATTTTTTTCTAAATTCGAATCAATAATTTTTCAAAATCAGTTAGTATTTTTTAATCAGAAAAGGTGAAAATCGGGTGAAATGTTTTATGTATAATTAAAAAAGAATAAATACTCGGGTTGAAATAAGTTTCTATTTAAAAAATGCTTAAACATAAGTAAAGTACAGGTGACTGACTACTCACTCAGTCTTAAAAAATTACAAGTTGGGTATAAGAATGTCTACTGGTGTGTTTTACCAAACAGTTTATAATATCTTTAATTTTATACCCGGCGTTCTGAAAAACCCGGCCCTGATATGGCCGCGCCTTTTTTTTTATTATAACTTATTTGACAACTGTCTATCTTTACACTTTATATTGTAGTTAATATGCATCGTAGGTACAGAGCATGAGGGTAATGGATCACAAACATGGCAAATATGGCATGTTCCTTTCTTTCTTTTTTGTGTTCATCACATACTCTGCCAGTTACTACTGTTTCTGTGCTTCCTGGTATCCGACTGAAAATCTGATAGTTATGTTGAAATCAGCTCAACTAATGTAGCTAAACTGTTTACTAATAATTACTATTGTGCTTTATGGGGTTTTTTGATTATATGTTTCATAATTTTGTTTCGGCCAAATGTTTAGTAAAATATCCTACTATTTCGCGGCCGCGGGTCTTAAAAAAATCTTAAACACCAATATGGTATTTCAGCTGAAAACTCTCTCAATCTCAAAAACGTTAGAAGTAGATTATAAAAAGTATACTGGTCTTTTCTACAACCATTGTGCATTATATTAAAAAATCCACCATCATTCTTAAACATCACCTAATAATTTCAAATGGGCACTCTCTGTCAGAAAAACGTTAAGTTGACTAATTAAAAGCTTTCAGAGAAAAATGTTTTGGTTTTGCCACCGCATTGTGTTTTTTTTTGTTTTTTTTGACTGGTTAATAAAACAAAAAGCATAAAAACAAACATTTTTCAACACCAATCTGGTTGCAGATGCTGATTAACATATTTGCTATTTAAGTTTGTTTTCGAACATTTTAATGTGGTTTGATCTTTGAATATATAGCGCAATTTACTGAAGGAATGGTCTACTGTTATCACTTCCAGCTAGAATGCAGGGTAGAATTAATGCCGTTGCTGACAGAGCTGATTCTTTAGCTGTAGTATTCTTCCAGAAGCTCACTACTGTGAGTTCTGGATTATCTGGAGAAGGTTCTGCTATGTACTGACTGAATTCTGATTGAAGAATTTCAGCTATTACCCCTTACATAAGCGAAAACATTTTCTTGTAGTTGTCAAACTTACGTACTCTGGACTGACATCAGGAAAGGATCCAGAACTCTTCCTTACATCCATAGCTTCTTCACAGTAATAGACACATTCCTTTCTATATTTCACACAGGGCTATACAGAATTCATTAATGATTGTCTCACATAAATAGCATCTCTAGGTGACAGCATTCCTAAAATGCTTGACTTCTGTAATGTAGTACACTTTGTGAAGCATATCACCATATCTCTCCAGGTCTTTCTGGAGAGTTAAAACCGGTTCAAACTTTTCTTCCAGAAACACAAGTTTGGCATAAACTCTTTGTTGCTGTTTGTGAGTGTCAATGAATTCTTTTATGTCAGACATCTTTGTTATTCAAGGCATTCTCCTCTAAAGAGACATCAGGCCAGCCCACCTGCGTATACCAACATGCAGACTCTCAAAGCAACTGAACAATCTAATAGAAACAACAACTGACAGTTTCATTACATTTTTAATTCCAAGTTTAGCACACTCTTAATTTTACAGTTGCTCTCATTTGTAGGCATATTTAAACAAAACATCTAATTTGATAACCACTTTTCTAGTATCTGACATTGTATGGCAGTGTCAACAGAAACATGAATTAAATGGGCCATATCTTTCGCATGCTGTTGTTTACTGACACCTTCACAACACGTCACTAACCACCTTTTGCATGTATTGTACAGAATCAAATACAATGGCAATAACTTCAAGCCACTTCTTCTCATATTGCTGTAATGATTTTGCAAGTACCAAAGTAATGCTGATACTGTTTGAGACAGCAGCATTAGAAACATCTAGTAATTTAATTTCATGATCTTTTTTTATAGTGTTGTAATATAACATCTGTGTATTGATTGTGGACTTTCCAAGTACATCTTTTACTTAGTATTTGATTTCTATCTCAAGTTTCCGAATGACTTTAGGCAAGTACTTTTCTTGCAAAGTAGTATAGTTTGACATTGTTTTAGTTGCTGGACAAAATTTCTTCACAAACGTTCCTAAAGGTCCATCAGTTACATGCAAACTTAAACCAGCATGGGAAAGTGCTTCAACATATGAGTGAATTGTGCTCTGACCTTTTGCCTCTTTATCCCTCTTCCTTTTGTCTTAGAGAAATATGGCATGCACTATGAAGGTGCTCATTTATCCTGCTATATGGTTTATTTTGTCTGTCAAATGATATATTTAAAGCACAGTTTTGCATACAACAGCTGCTTCTTTAGGTTCAGTACCACTGTCTCCACACAAAACCTTGAAGTCATGATCTTCTTTTAGCTACTTAACATGTACTTTGCGTTTAATGCCCATTATTGAAAAAATTACTTATTTTTATTACGGAAATTATTATTCTGAAATCAAATAAAGTATACCTAGTTCATGCCAACTGACCCTTTACCTGTTGAAGTACTACACTGTACCAATGTCTACTTTTTCTTTTTCTTCGTCTCTCCTAGGTCCCTGTGATTTTCTCTATTACCTGCTGTTGTTATCTTTCTCTCATTTCTGTTTCACTCCAATTATTATTATTTTATAGCATTACAGAACATACTGAAAACCGAAACTTAGCTTTTTTACTCCATGTCGTTTTACAAAGAGAAAAGATTGATCGTGATAACTATACTGGGAGTTTTCAGATTTAACCCGAATTTAGAAAAAAGAATATGGGGGGAATCAGATTAAATCGGGTAAAGCCTGATAATCAGAGCCCTTAACTATATTCCAGGTTGCTGATGTTAGGCTGTACTGCGTTTGTTTGTCATGTTTGATATCAACTTCCTTTTATTAAATGTGCAATCTCCTCCTATTTACATAGGAAACTTAGTGTCAAAGTGATACCTAATAAAATGATAAAGATAAATAGTTAAGTAAAGTTAAAGTAAAGATAAATAACTAATACACGTTGAAAAAATTGCAGTAGGTTGGTAGCTCGAAATTATGAGCGGTGCCACGCTACCTTAGACTTCGCACTGATTAATCTACTGCAAGAGGACCCAATAATTGAAGGGAGAAAAACCTGTGGTCTGGCCGGCGCTAAACACTCCTTTATCGTGTAACAATACCAGAAAATTCTTGTGAACATTAGGCTTAGCATTTAACCGTCATTACGTTATGATTATTTTTGGAATTTAAGTTCCCGTGAAAAGGAATATTAGATTATAAAGTCTTTTAGCTACTTATTTTATTAATTTATCTCCTTATTTTATCACTCTTACAGCAATTCACGTTGTTATCAAGATCAGTTCTGATTTCACACTTTTAGCTTTCCAAATTATTATTATTATTGTAGACACAGCTAGGCCTAAACTGACAGCACTAGGTCTAAGAGTGAAGATATCCACATTTTCTTATTTTTAACTTTTGTTAATAATAATCATTTCAACAATGTCAAGTTTTTATAGGGCCGGATTATTTACAGTAGGTGCCTGTGTCTTGTGGGCAATAAATTTCAACAAAAACAGACAGCGCATAATCCACTTGTTTTGAATTAATATATTAAAAATAAGTCAAAAGTATGAACAAAAGTTCGTTACACTATTGGTCATCTCACAGTTGTATTCAGAGCTTTAAATAATTCTCTTTTTCGTGGAAGTCCACACAGGCGGGTTCAATTACTTTAGAACACCCTTGGACAAGACAAATTCTTCTTTTTTTCTCTATTGTTACAATACCATTGTGAATGGGGCTTGAGAGACAACTTGGGGTGCTCAGAAACTGTTATTTCTCTTCGGTCCCGCTCGCGAAATTAAGGTTAAGTCTAACTGGAAATCAAAAGATATTACAACTACATAAAAGGTATGAACATACCAGAACATGTGAAATATTTTAAGTATTTATTACTTGGTAAGATCGATACTTCTGACAAACTAATCTGAATCTAGTGTAGCGGCCAGAAAAGGCTGTAAGGTGAAAACGAAAGAAGAGAAGTTGAATTGGCTGCTACTTTGATTTAACTGGAATGATTTTATGGTTCTTTTTTTATGTTCAGAAACTTTCGTGTCAACACTTCTTCCGGTTTCACCTACATAATCATTCTCACAGGATTGACATGGTATAATTTAAACGCCTTGTGTTTTATCTTCAGGTCTTTTTCTGTTTGAAGTTAGGTTATTTTTAATGGTATTCGGATATTTGTATATGATTCTCTAGTTATTCTTCTTTGACATTTTCTCAGGGGGCTCAATGTTATTGTTGTAGTCAATATAAAGTGGTTTAATTATACTTGGTTGATCTTTCTTTATCTTCAATATATAAGATTTCCTTGCTTTGAGATGGCAGTTTGTAATGAAATGTTGTGGAAAATATAGTTCTTTGAAAATAGAAAAGATATTTTAAATTTCATGTTCAAGCGTTGTTGGTAGCTTATTCTATATGCTCTAAGAAATAATAGATGTTTTGATCTGTTTATGGTGACACTAAAAGAAGTGAACATAATTTAAAGAATTTGTTGGCTTACGGTATATTGAGAGGACTGGTTCTGTGTTTTTTCTTGTTATCAAAACATCCAAGAAAGGAAGTTGGTCATCCTTTTCCTATTCAACTTTAAATTTGATAGTTGGGTGAAGCTGATTAAGATTGTTGAAAACACTTTCAAAATCACTTCTTTTGTTTGGCCACGCAGAAAATATATCATCAACATATCGGAACCACGGAATTTTTGAAAGGTTTATATTCATGGAAGGTTTGTTTTTAATTATGCACAAAGCTACACAAGGGCTATCTGTGCTCTGCCCACCACGGGTATCGAAACCCGGTTTCTAGCGTTGTAAGTCCGCAGACATACCGCTGTGCCACTGGGGGGCATTCATGGAAGGAACTAATTTGATTTCCATGAAAAGGTTACACAGTATTGGTGACAGTGGATTTCCCATGGCCATTCTGTATTTTTTGTTTAAAATCTGACCAAGACAGGTAAATATATTGTTGTTTACACAGGCAAAGCTATGTTCAGTTCAGGTAATTATCTTTTAAGAAATTCTATGATTTATTCAACTGGTAAATAAAGATTCAACGTCAAAACTTAACATGTTTCCTTTATTTAGGTCAGTGTTTTTTAATTTTGTTCGCAAAATCTAAACTGTTTTGAATGTGCGATGAAAAGATTTTTCCAACAACTGGGGATAGATGTCCTGCTAACCATTTAGATAATGGGTATGTTACAGAACCCACGTTAGAAATTGTAGGTCTCAGGGGACAGTCTTTATGTGTTTTAGGCAAACCGTACATGTAAGGTAAGGATGGATTTTAATACATTTTAAATTCTTTGAAATATCTAGGTAATCATCAAAAATTGTACGTAGTTGTCTTTTAAAGTCAGACACCTTCTTAGGTAAGGGATTGTAACTTAATTTTTCATAAACATACCCGTCCATAAAAAGTTCTTATGTTTCTTTTATAAACGATTTAGTCTAAGATGACGATTTGGTTAGTTTTATTATTATTATATAATGCACTAGTTATGCAATTCGTTAGGAGGTTCATATATTCACTGTTGTCCTTTGCTGACTTAATAATGTCTGATATTAAGTTTATATTCAAGTTCGTATTCTTAAAGGAAAAGGATAAGTCATAACCTAGGGCAATTCGTTTAAATTCGGTTAAGTTATAATATGACAAGTTTAAAACATTTTTATCGGGTTGTGAAGCCTTACACCACTCATTTTGAGTCTAACCCTGTCATGCTTGAGCTTGTTTAATACTACAGTATGGGCTATTTCGTGTAATTTGCTTGTTTGTGTTGGAGATGTACGTTCTTGTAGTATGCATGCCGCCTAACGTGATACACAAAAGGCTTCATTAAGTTCGGAATTAATCTTCTCAATCCTTTCTTTTAAAATGCATTCTTCAAGGTTACCAAAAGGAAGTGGTTGATTCTTCTTCAGTATTTTTGGTAGTAAAGTTTTTGGAGTAACTTGTTCTTCAAACACACGATAAGAAACTGTCTTTGCAATGTGTCCCGTTTTGCTTTCAGAAGCTGTGTTTCAAAATTCCTGTAGAGTACACCAATGTCGCGATGGTGTTTGAAAATATCTTTAAGATATCTTTGTTCCTTCGTGGATAACGTGGTAATAATAATAATAAAAGAACACAATATCGTGTATAGCAATTAGGGGAAAATTCCATTTTTCTTCGTATGAGAGATTCTGGCCATTAAATTGATTGGAAATCAGCAATAATTTTATATAAAACTGATAACTACAAAAAAGGAAGAATCGTCGAAAGTTGCTTAATCAAAAACCTGCCTAATTTCAACACCTTCCAAGGTCACTTTAAACTTAAAAACTTCCTACCAGAAGACAATGTGAGACTGAAGAGGACGCACCAATGTGTCGAAACTAGTTTCTCTATTATCAGACTTCTGACAGTTTGTTAGGTTTACTGTGGCTTTGCGATATTGTGTTATTTTATTATTTTCACTGACTTATTAACTGCACGCATTTATAAGACGCGACAGAAAAATCTAGAAATATCTAGCACTCTAGTGACAACAATATTCACATAACAGAAAAACTTAGAAGCTTCGAATAAGATGACGTCAACAGTATTACAAATGCCTAGCACAACAATTAAACTGCATACACAACGTAGGACTCGTACTGAGTTACGTAACAAAACTTGTCATAATTATCGCTTTTAAAATAATTAACTTATAGCACTCTTCTTATGAAAACTAAATAATCATTAAATATTAAATAAACTAAATAGTTTTGTATATCCAGCAATCAAACATACCTACTAAACAACTGGTAAATATTAAGCATTTGTTGTATAACATATATTTTGCACATATGTATAACATATATAACATCCTATCTAATATTTAACGTATAATATATAATATTTGATGCTTAACATAGCATGTGAGTTAGAAAAGGCAGACATTGTAACTTGGTACATTCTTCTTGTCAGTTATAGAAGAACTACAATATTATTGGGGTTGGTAGGGAGAGGGAAAGAGTCTGTGCAAAGGCCGGTGCCAAATTCGTCTAATGTATAGATAGTAGTAAAAGTAATACTATTAAAATCATCTTATTAATAATGGGTCCTTAGTATGAAAAAACAAAAAGATACACGATGAGAAATAATAATAATAACATGAAAAGTAAACGTGATTGCTTCCAGTGGTTGTCTCCCTGTGAACGGCACAACGCCACCTGATCGAGCAGTGACAAATGTGAAGCGAAGGCCTTCACAATAGGAGATAGTAGAGTCTATGCTTTGGCCGGTGCTAACGTCCTCTAGCGTGTTAATTAAATCACCACAGTTAATTATGAAAGATTGTTATTATAAAGCGTTAACTTGAGTAGGTTATTATTACAGTTCTGTTAATTTGAGTAGGTTAGCGTTACAAGACTGTACATTATAGTTCCAAGACCAGTTTTACCCTACTATTGTCAGAAGTCTGTTTTAAGACACAGATTATTGTTACAAACTCTTATTTTAGTAAATCTTACGTTACAAAACTTTTATTCTGCTAGATTATCGTTACAAAAAGTTATATTTTACTAGATTATCGTTTTAGGTCCAGTTCTAATAAAAAATATTCCCAAGAAGTTTCAAATTAATTACTACTATACATTAGACGCGGTGGATTAGTGCTATATCAAATAAAATTACTCTATCCACAGTTGAAATATTCAAATTAATTACTATTATACATTAGACGCGGTGGATTAGTGCTATATCAAATAAAATTACTCTAGCCACACTTGAAATATTCAAATTAATTACTATTATACATTAGACGCGGTGGATTAGTGCTATATCAAATAAAATTACTCTAGCCACACTTGAAATATTCAAATTAATTACTATTATACATTAGACGCGGTGGATTAGTGCTATATCAAATAAAATTACTCTAGCCACAGTTGAAATATTCAAATTAATTACTACTATACATTAGACGCGGTGGATTAGTGCTATATCAAATAAAATTACTCTAACCACAGTTGAAATATATATTTATATATGTATACATATATCCCTAGTAAATAACACAATGAGGATCTCTTCCCCTATTCTCTCTCTCTCTGTATATATATACATTAATAAAATATCATAGCGAAGTTTGAATACTCCCTTTAGTAGAAATCTCTAACAAAACTTAAAATATCTTCTATTTATTTAAATGAAACTTTTCAAATAACTAAAAACTATTGAGGAAAACTATACTAAAAATGAAGAGTGATGGGACGTAGGAATTGTTGAAAAGTTATCATACATAATAAACAAAGGAAATAATTAAAAATGGCCGTTTTGCAAGAAAAAAAAAAAGAATGTATACATTGAAATGATCGATCACCGCTCTATCTAGAGTTATTTTTCCATTGGAATATTATCTTGTAGCAGCTAGTGCTCTTGGGAAGTAATATTTTTTTCGATAAACCAAACATTTCTTAGTATAGTGTGGGTGTCGTGGACCTACTAGTTACCACTGCAGAGGTTATTGAATTCGCTTCTCTTACCGATCTTTTTTCCCTCAGGTTGTGTGTCCATTTTCCACTCGAGCAGAAAGCATGGCATATGATTTCGTCACTCGCTAAGAAGCTTGACGATTGGGGAATAAATACGTGATTACCTAGAACCGTCGTTAGCCAGTGTCCACAACACAAGGCCAAAGTAGACTGTGCCTTAACAAATATGTAGAAATCGGGTTGAGTCTAGGGAGACTTTTATCACAGTGATTACATTTTCTTCGTGTGGTGGCACATTATATTTCAAAAACATTTTATCGTGTTGGAAGTCGTTTCAGCTGATTTGAAAGTGTTTTATGTCATTCTTTTTAGGTTTTGAATATAAAATGGACAAAAATAAAAGAACTTTAAGTGGCATTCCTGCGTTTAGACACGTTAAGCAGCACAAAAGAGCAGCTGCTAATGCTTTATTCAAAACGTACGAAATGTGTAAAACTGTCGACAGATTTTAGTTTTATGTTATTATAGTAGTCGCGACAAAAGCTCATACCACAAGATATAGCAATACTCTTAGTAATCATTACTATAACTTATATAGTATTATCACGACATTATTGGCTTTATTTGTTTTATGCAACAATTTATTTTCATAATTACCGATATTATTAAAAATTACAGTAGTATTTTTGTACTTAACTGTTTTTTGACAATCGATAAGACAGTTGTTTATTTTTTCTAAATATTTTTGTTACCAAGCAAGTTATGCTGTGAATGATAATATCTCAGAAACAAATTATTTTTGATGCTGATAAGAGGCTTTTGGGGACTGGTAACTTCATAGAAACTTTTTTGTTGTGTAAGTTCCACTGTGACTGGTTGAACTTGACAATAGGTCAGAGGGTAAGTTCACGGTCTTGCAACACTAAAATCCGGGGTTTGCTTCCTCACAGTGGACACAGCAGTTTGCCCACTGTGACTATGCTCTAAAACAAATAAAACTTCACAATAAACACGTTTTCTCCTTGTCGAAGTTGCTGCATCTTGTTTCTCATCCGTAAGTCGCAATCCTTGGTTCCGATACTGAGACGTTGTTAATTAACATACAAATGATGAGAGTGCTATAATTTATGTTAGTTGTATATACATAATCAAAACCTTGTATATGTAACATGAGTTTCATATTAATGAGCAACACTTCTGTTTAAATCTTCAAGTATTTGGAAATTTCTGGCAGGCTTGTCTACTGGGCTTCTTTTTCAACTTTTGAAAGCATTTATTTTTAAAAACGTAAAATATTATCGAAGATGTATTGTTTTGCTATCGTAAGGTTGAAAAGAAAAGTTAATTGAAAATACGGTACAAGTAAGATATGTAAAAACTGAAGAAAATTAAGGATGTCGGTACGGTAATAGAAAGTAATAATACAAGACAATGGAATACTTAAAGCTTAAGCCTGTTACAGAAACAAAAAAGAACAATATAAAAATTTGATATGAAGCATGAATTTTAAAGCACAAGATAGAACAGTTAATATTAATAATTGATAACCAAAGTTTACACCACAACGGGGGAAGTAAAATGGAGAAATATTCACACTAAACAACAATGCAATAGAAGGACAGAGTAACCGTGTCAGAGAAAATAATTTAGCTATAAAATAAGAAGTCCAACAACACTAGAAGACAACTTAGTGTTGATATAAAACAACATTTCTTGTGAAAAGCGTACTTTATTATGAAAATAAAAGTATGAAAAAAAAGAGACTTGCACCATGTTTATCTAGCTAGGAACGGATTTATTTTACTTTTTTGTCTAATGGAAAACCTGCGGAGAAAATATTAACTGTAAGCAAACATACTAACAAAAAAGTAATTTTCTGAGTTCTTATTTATACGAGAGTATAGCTAAATTTCTTTGCTATACTCAAATCATACCAGCTCAGAATAACCGAAAAGGTTTATTCATAACCAACCGAAGACTTCTATCTATCTTTCGATCTATCCATCCATCCATTTCTAAGCTATATATATAACTGTGTAGGTGGCTAACATTGAAATGTTGATATATATTTCCAAAGCATATCTTTATTTTCCTTTTTTCCCCCTTTCAGCATTCTTATAAGTATATTTACCTTTAAGTTTTTTTGTTATTAAGCACAAAGCTACACAATGGCTTATCTGTGCTCTGCTAACCGCAGATATTGAAACTCGAATTTTATCGTTATAAGCTGTAAGACTTACCACTGAGCCACCAGGGGGGAGGCTTTATAAGGTGTCTTTGCATGTGGATAGGCAACTGAGTGCCATAAAAAAAACGGCCACAGTTACGAAATGAATATCAACTTGATTTTATGCTCATGAGGCCATTTAGAAAATAGCAAAACCATGTATAACAGTTTGGAATTCTATACAATAAACAAATAATTTCTGACTTTTTCATTCATACCCATCAGTGGATTTTTCTACTTGAATGGCTTGTTTGGGTGCTAAAGTCCTAGCAATTAAGTAAAATGCTATTGTTCACAGATTTGTCAGACGTTTTTAGCTCATTTGCTTCATGTTTTATCTATGGCGCTCCTTTAGAATTTTTTAAATTGCATCTGTGAAATTAAAAAAAATAGGATTTGGGTCTTTCACTTGAAACTATAATTCTTTAAGTGAAATTGACATCTAAAAAAGTGCACTTAGCTGGATTTACAGATGGTTGATTTTTTGATACTTTGCTTTTTTCCATAATAACATTTATGCTTTGGCACTTACACATTTGTTATAATGTGTACATATAATGCATAACGGATTGATTAATCAAGGAAAAAACAATAACAACAAAAAACAAAACAAAAAAACACGTGCCGAATACTAGGGAGAATGTCTCTATATGAAGTCGCGGTGGAATGGCATATATTAGAACTACATTTTGACATTGTTTGGTGTTTCGTGGGTATTTTGTTATGCCACCGAAAATTTGTAGCTTTTGAGTAAGGTATATAGTAGCTCTTTCCGAAGCAAAATATGCATACACTCAGATCATAACAATAGGTTGGCAAAGAACGATTTATAAGCATAAGGAAGAATCATATTGATGGTGGAAGATTCCACATCTTTTGACAGAACATTAATCTGTCTTCTTCAGGTCATAAAGATGTATTCAGATCGGGCAATTAATTTTTCCAAGACGGAGATATCCACTATACTTAATGGCATTGGAGTATGGATTAGTTTGGGACAACAAGATGTATCGCAGCCATTGCACCCTAAGTGTGGCGTATTATAGCAGGTGAGGATCCTCGAACACAAAATGCAGTGGAAAAAAGCCTTCCACGTGCCCTAAGCAGCAATATGCAACATAATCAATAAGGATCTTGAAAAGCGACACAAATCTCATGCACAAAAGTTATTTCCACGACATATCCATTCAACTGTTGCATACCTCAAGCAGTTAGAGAATTAAAAGCGTATTCATGCTATTCAATATGAAGACATACCGATCAAGTTACCTGTCCAAATAAACTGTTCAATAGGCTTGGAAACTGCAGCTTTCATACACTTGATAGATCATAGGAACCATATATGGAGGAAGAGTGTGCTTTGGACATGACATCTTTAGGAAGGAGCTTTTTGGAACTGCAACTACGCTGCAGTGTTACTGTCAAAATGCACAATCTTCAGATTGAGCATGACTGAACGTAGAGACATAGACAGTAACACCATGTTGAGACTCGAAAACAGTTTTAATGTAACTTACTCAACCCCTGTATAATATGATGTAAAGAGGAAAATCCATTTTGTTAGACAGAGCGCAATCCAAAAAAATGTAACTTAAAAAGCATGAGTGATTAATAATGATAACTTTGCAACCAACAAGTTAAATATAATCCTAACTTTATAAAATAAGCATCGTAGTTCTGGCACCACGGCTGTAATAAGGACCAGTTATCATCTCCATTAAGGGGTATTTGAGTATTTTCTTTGTTTGTTTTAAAGCAAAGGAACATTGGACTATCTGCTGTGTCTACCACAGGGAATCGAGCCCCAGATTTTGGCATTGTAAGTCTGTCAACATTCTGCAGAAATACTAATGCTAACATGTTACAAAAAGTAAAAATATATTTTATACATTTTGCATCACCTGAAGTGTATTTCACTGCTAAAAACTGTAAGTCAAAAATAGAAAAATGAGAGATTATATGTTGAATAACAAAATATCAATCAAAGTTATGTTGATTACAAAAACGTTATCCCTTGTTTCATATTTCAAAAGATAAATCTTTTGTTGGTACATCTCTTCGATTTTTGAAACATAATTAACAGAATATTATTATTATTTTTCTATAGCCAACATAAATGTATTCGTAAAATATTTCTACAAGAGAACTGAAGATCGGAGCCGAAATAGACTTCTCGCTGATAAAAATATTTTGCCCATTTTTTTCTTGTATTAATTTCAAATGGACCCATAAGAGACAAATACTCTTCAGTTACAAAGAGTTTGTTGATTCATTTGTTCAATTTCCTGATATCTCAAACACTCCTCGACAAAACAAAATAATTTTAAAAACTAGTTCGTTCATCATCATCATGGTTATCTTGTAACAAGCGATTTACGTTTTGTAGGAGATTTAGAACTGTGAGAAATTCTAAATGCCGAATTAAAATTGAAACTGTTACCAAATAAAATATTAAACAGAACCTCAAACAGGACATAAATAATTAGATTATGAGCATTAGTTACTCTAGTTTTATCTCCATAAGATAAGGAAATTTGAATATTTGTGCGACTCTAGCTTGACTGATTTCAAATATAGAACTTAAACTGGCTTATGATATAAGGATTTCCAAAATACAAATAACATTAAAACAAAATTTCAATGGAACCAATTAGCAACACTATACTTGCACAACAAAATGTGATAGATATTCAATATAATTTCTGAAAAAAATTATTTGATTCAAATTTTCGTTAATTAAATTTATTTTATATATTTGAAATTTAGATATTTCGATTTGCTTTTCAAATAAAGCTATAGCCATTTCGTTTAAAAACTTGTGAATATAACAATATCTATATAGAAATTGTGTTTAACACCCAAAGCAAACAATAAAATGTCATATAGATTCGAAAGTAAGAAAAATTTAGGATACCTAGAGAATAATGATTCAAATAAATTCGGTTTTCTCGACATGCATACTCTTTTGAATTTATTATTTTATAAAGTAGCCTATTTAAAAATAAATTAATAAATTCAACAGCTTATTTTATTGGCATTTGAATTGAACAACTGCGATACATATTGCCCGAAAATTCATTAACTTGTTATTACGTCTGAATCAATATTAGTTCTATATTCACAAGACTCAAACAAAATAAAACAAAAACGGAAACCATTTGTTAAAGTCAAAGCTCAGAACTTAGAATGCAAACATTCGGGGTTCGATCCTTGCAGTGGGGAACAGCATTAATAGGATATTTTGCAGCTTTGGCTCAACAACAAACAAACCCACTAAAGTAGTCAAAAACTCAGTATAAAATATAGTCTATTTTTTAATCAGTTAACCCTAACTTTTCAATAAAAATACACCGTTTGCTTTATTCTATTGGCTGTTTTTTCCCAAGTTTTCGTTGATTATTTTTCCATTTTGCAAATAAAAAACACGAAATAGTATCAAGTACATTTTTTATTAAATACATACACTCTTCAGGAAAACGCTGGACCTGAATCTCCAACTTTTGTCAGAAGTTTGAAATGACAATCAGATTTCCCGCTTAATCTTACTGGTATAGTCACCACACTTTAAAACGTTTTTACTTTTAAGCAAAATCTCCTAGATTCAAATTTATATTTTATTAAATAGTATATATTTTTTTCCTTTTTGAGGAATAGGTTTACCTTCTTTTCCAATATATTTACAAACAGATTAAGCTAACAAGGAGTAATGATTTATTTCGGAAATGGCGGAGATCGTGTAAGCAAATTATTATATTTACTGAAAAAAATTTAAAAACGTTACATGCTAATATTAAAATTTGTTTTTAATGTTTAAATCTCGGTATAAAGACGTATCTCATCATCTTTTCAACATCCCAATCTTTCACAATAAATTGAATGAGAAAGAATTTTCTTTATGACAAGGCAGTCAAGTCTATCTTTTTTCGGGAGTTTTGTATAGAAACAAATTCTAACATAAATCATACGTCCCCTTGTGGCTAGATGTAAGATCCACTTTTCCAACAACACTGACACGGTTTTAAGTTTCAGTGCAACCATATACCCAGGTAATGAGAAAGAAAGAACGATACAATAAACTTTCCACGGTTTGTTTTAGCCCAAAGCTACATTGGGCTATCTGCTTGACCACTACGGATTTTAGCGTTGTAAGTTCGTAAAGTTACCGCTATCCCACCGGGGGACAACTTTCCACGGATAATAAAGTCTTCTTTCAATTCTATAGTGCATCCCCAAAGAAAAAGTGATTTATCTAGCAGTAGGTAGAGCAGCGTTAGAGATTTACCTATCAGGAGGCAGAACAGCGATGGAGATTTTCCTAGCAATAGGTAGAAGAGCGATAGAGATTTTCCTAGCAGTAGGTAGAGCAGCGTTAGAGATTTACCCAACAGTAGGTAGAGCGTATGAACTGTTTTATTGCAGTTTTTACCAGAAATTTACTGAAAAATAAAGATTAACAAATATTTTACAAAACAAGTAATGTTTTGTAATATTTCGTTTTTGTTGTATTTTTAAAATTCTTAAATGATACTTATATTATAACATAAGAAAGTTATTACTTTCAATTTTACTCTTTTTATTTGCATTCAGCAGATTTAATTTAATATATAGGTATATATATATGTAGAAAAAGTTTCACAGTACCCTTTTGGACAGTTTATATTAAGTAACTAAAGTCATAAGTAAGAATATCACGTGTTAGTTGAACATTCAAATTATTTATTTCTGCTTTGCTCCACGATACGAAGTAGAAATTTCAGTAGAAGTCACAAATATGAAATGTTTAAAATTAAAGAAACTGCAACATATCAATAGAAAATGTTGTTGAGATGGTTATTTGAACAATGAAAAAAATGTTTTAAATGTAAGAGAATATAATATTACAAAAAAATTGTCATTTCTAAAACACCTAGTTTCTTGTCATATGTATCAACATATGTATATCATTTTTATTCATTTTTATACCTTGTACAAATTTTCGGATCTGAAAGTACTCCAGTTTATAATATTTTTTTTATAAAAACAATCAGTCTTTTACCATGATAGTTGTACATTAATGTCAATAATTTCTGTTAGAGTTTCGCAAATTTTCCATTTTTTCCGTGTTAATTGAAACTCTTTTCTTACTTTTTAACTACATGTAAGTAATTCATTAAAATAGTAGTATGTTTTTACAAAGTAATATGATTTAAGTTTCAAGCATTCGTAAGTACAAAAATAATATTTTCTTAAGAACTGAAAATCCCTGTATAATTTTTTGTATGTTTATTGGGGTTTCTTTGTATGTGTTAAAGTGGGTAAAGAGTGTTCTACTTTTTATAACATGTGTATGATTTTGTGTTTGTTTAGGTAAAATTGTTCCTTTTGTGGAACTGTCAGTGGCTCACGGATCGGTTCTCACCATTCTGGCTATTAGCTTCGAGCGCTACTACGCCATCTGTCAACCACTGAAAGCTGGATACACCTGCACCAAGATGAGAGCCATAATCATCATCGTCATCGTCTGGGTGGTGGCGCTGCTGGTCACCAGTCCCGTTTTGTTATTCTCGCAGTTCACCTACTCAGAATATGTGGATGGTTCTATCGTTCCGGTATGTCTCACCTTGGTTCAATCACTTTGGCAGCGCTTATATTTCATCAGTATGATTGTTGCTTTCTTTGGGATCCCTTTTCTAATTCTAATCACAGTGTATGCTATAATTGCTAAACATTTGATCATTGACAGTCAGGTTATATCTTCGAGTTCCGAGCAACTACAAATGAAGGCTCGTCGCCAGGTGGTGCTGATGCTGGTCGCTGTAGTTTTCAGCTTCTTCCTGTGTCTGCTTCCATTCCGAATTTTTACCTTGTGGATTATCTCAGTAGATCCTCAGGAAATCCAGGACCTGGGAATGGAGCTCTACTACACTCTTCTCTACTTCTGTCGTATCTTGTTGTACACAAACTCGGCAACCAATCCTATCCTCTATAACGTCATCTCATCCAAGTTCCGGGACGCATTTTTGCGTGTGATTGGCTGGAAAACGGAACATCGAATATTTCGTCGGGTTACCTTTACTCCAACGTCGCTAACTCTGCATAGCAGTTTCAAGAGTCGTTCAAGCCATTCTAGTAACATGTACGCATCTACTCGTACGTTCGTGGCTAGGGAACTAAACAACATGCTGTAAACGATGTTGGTAAGAACTAACGCATCTGTCATACCTGCTCCTACGTTCGTTGCTAAGGGACAAAACAAAATGCTGTAAATGATGTTGGTCAGGAACTAACATCTTTTTCTTAGCATATGTTTCACTTGATTGGGGTCTGCTTTTCTGGATCTTGCCTGCCACTCCTTTTTATTCTGTTGCAGAACTACATTCACACCACATTTTCTCATGTCCTTTCTCTCACTACATCCTTCCATCTTTTCTTCGGTCTTCCTCTTCTCCTTTTCCTTTCCACTGTCATATTTATCACTCTTTTACCAAAATACTCTTTTCCTCTTTTTCCACATGAACGAGACATCTAAGGTCAATTTCTCTCATCTTCTCCCTAACCGGAACAACTGTTACCCTCTCACTAATGTTTTTTATCCGAATCTCCGCCACGTTCATAATCTGCTCCTCTTAATTTCTTAAACTCCAGCATTCAGCCCTATAAAACATGAGTGGTCTTATCACTGCCTTATAAATTTCCTTTTCAACATTAATGACATCCGTCTGTCACGTACAACTCTTATGATTTCTCTCACATTCATCCATGCTTTCTTTAACCTCCTTATTCACTCTTCTTTCTGCCTACACAGTTGATCCAAGTTATATAAATGTATACATTTTTTTTAAATCTATTCGCCATCGAGGAGCACCGTTTCATCCTCCCTTACTCCCCCTCCAATGAATTTTGCTACCATGTTGTCTTTGTCCTATTTATTTTCAAACCATATCTCTCTATACATGCTCTCCAGTTCTACTTGTGCTTCACTTTTGTTCTCTTCATAAGGTACAACATTATCTGCAAATAGCATATACCATGTTGCTTGTCTATTTATGTCTGGTAAATTTACTAACAGGTGCAAGTTCGTTTATTATATAAACGGTTGAAAGCTACCAAATATCACCTATAAATATAATTCACAAGACTAACCAGATATTTATTTTTCTATTCTGTTTACGAGGTAGAGTAAAAAACGTAGTTGAAAGTAAAGATAACAAAAATAACGCTTACTGATCAAACTAAGCACTTTATGTTTGATAAAATAATCTAAATCAAGACTAAACCATGTCAAAGTATCTTTTCCTTTTGACATACATTCATCGACTAAACATAACACTGATAATAAACTTACAGACACTATATTTTGCAACATTGCTTTTCAACCATTTGCATTCTGAAAGGGAAGGGATAATGCGTTATACATCTGTACTTTAAATCAAGTAACGTCATCAGTCATCACATTTTGGCATATGAAAAATTTTATATAAATATATATATAAACTTTATAATACTTAGGTATTGAAATTAGTGTTCGATTTCTCTATTTTCAAAAGCAAAACTAATCGTTTTGTTCATTTTTAACTCGAACTCATATAAATCACCTTACTAATTAATCACGTTGCGAGAAAAACAACTTTCTGGAATACAAGTCCCATTTTGAAGATTTTGAGCTTTTTCTAATTGCAAAATATATTTGCAAGGTTTTCTTTAAGTTGACTTATTCGTAATAATCTGTTTCCGTACTAAATCTTACTACTAAGTTCCCTAATGCCTACATTCACCAGATACTTTTTAATATGCACCAGTAATTTTTTTTCATTCTAATTATGTTCAAAAAATTTGTCACATAATTATATTTTTTATTTGTAGAGATGCATTCACTGGAGAACTCTTTAAATAGAGAAAACATATGGAACAAAAAAGACAGAAGCCCCAGAGGTGCTATAAAGGGTCAGTCCTAGAGTCGACCTACCTATATCATTCCCCAGAGTCTCCTAAAGATACACGCCAGGTTTGATAACAATCAATTTAGCGGTTCGTCAGCTGTAAGCAGATGCACACACATAAAGATTTTGTTAAACAATGGTCTAAATATATACCTATTGACCGGAATTTTGGATGACCTTACGTTTTAAAGACCAGAAATTGTATTTTTAATGTAAAGAAAAAAAATTAAAGTAGGCCTAGCGTTAATAAGACTACTATAAAGCAGGTAAGACAACTTCAACAAAGAATGGGGAAAATATAAACTTTTCTTTACTTACTATTAGGGATATCAGTGATAGTATTTTCTGATCCAGTAAAGCTGTGTTAGTTTGCTTAAATCCAAAAGTCCAGGTTTGTGTTAAAATATGGTAACCCTACAAAAACTTATGTTTTGTAGACTGTTGCACACACAAAAAATTGTCTATATAATTTTAAAAATAAGTGTCGGTAGCATTATGGCCGTAACTTTGTGTCAAAAATGGCAATGTATCTGAAATACGGTACCTACTCGTTTGGTATGAAAGGAAGCAAAATATTATTCCATCACTATGGTCATTTTCCTTCTTACTGCTGTCTGAGTCTTCCTCTCTTTCTGCGTCGTCCTTCCACAGAATGGCATCATCGTTCCCGTCCATTTCATTTGATACGCAGCATAGCAGTTTCACTCGGAGCATAGTCCGCGAATATAGAGCGAGTTGTATAGTTCATATCTTACTTTAACGTCTTAACGTTTGGCGAATACGGTACATAATATGTATAAGCCACTGCCCCTAGTTTCACGGGATCCTTTACTGTGACGTTTAGATTGTATGGCATCTGCACTTTCCCGTTTTTAAAATTTCTAACTAACTTGAAGGAAATGTTGTTTTTACTTGAAACTAACTTTTTGTTTGTTGACGTAGTGGAATAAAATTTGTTTTTTAGTGATTATAACCAAAGGCAAACAACTTTTGCTGGTTAATCTTCCAATTTCTTTTCAATGCTTTCTATATGCAAATAGGTTTGTTCTCCCTTCTTATTTACGTCTTCTTGCTTGGCACTCACAGAAATAGCACACACTCTTGCATGCAATATTCAAATTATTTACTATCAAGTGTTTAGATTTAAAGCCACTACAAATTGAATAAATCACAAATCAAATACCCGAACAAAACACTGAGACACTCTCTGTTTAATTGCATTTACTGAAGAAACAAACACAGACATCAGTAACAACAATCGAATTTACAGCAGTGAAGAAACAGGCAAGGAGATCATTTGTATAGCAATAATTAAAAAAGGTTTCAACATACGTTGAGGTGACCATTAAGTAAATATTTTTAGCAATCTTTCACTTTGACATATTTAGGAGATAGATAAGGAAATCATTTAGGTAATATACTTTTCAATTAACAATTTAACATATTAATTAGGGAGGAACAAAATGGGATTAATAATTTAACATTCTTAATTTAATAATACAGTAAGAAAACATGCAAGTAACACATCTGTATTATGGTGTTTTATTTCAACATGGTGAAAAGATAACTGGCATAGTCCTGTCTTAAGTGTCTAGTTTACAACAAATATCATTGAGTGAAGACGAGAAAAGACGATGAGTAGAATAGATTCTCACTGGAACTACGAATAAACACTTGCTGGCAGCAGCAAAATGATAGAATGAACACTGCTGATCAGCAATAAGAAATATCTTCTTTGTCGTCTATATTTTTAGAGATCGATAACAAAACTCCTTCAGTCTCAGTCATTCTAGATGGTAAATAAACAAAAGCTATTGTGTTCGTTTAATATATATGTACATATACAGGATGAAGACAAATACAGGACAAGAACTTAAAAAGACCAGAAAGAAGATAAATGGACTTTATGCTTTATCAAGATGAAAGAAATTTAGTAGAAGTTATATGCTTTTGTGTCACAAATATTGACAAACAGGGCATTATTCAAACTGATCTGAGTAGAAAATAAAATAGCGTTTCGATTATAAATATTACCAGAAAGGGTGTCTCAGTTTTATTAAATTCTTGCTTCTATGGTCTTTTTTCCTAAGAAATGCCCATGGGTGACTGTATATCCAATGCTGTGATTGAAAGATTCGTGAATCCAATTTTTGTTGTGCTAATATGTGAACATTTGAGTATATAATAAACACATACATGCATTTTCAATAATTTAAAGTCGGTTTCACCCTATCAGAGAAAAGAAATTATTGTTTAACGTCATTATAGTTATATAATATTGCCAGAATAGAGAAATGTGACCGTTTGCATCATGTTGTAACACCTCAACTTGTCAGCGGACATTACTGATCGCGGTAGCAAGTATTGTGGCAGTCCTGTCAGTGGCCATTGCTGATTTTGATGACAAGTACTATCTGCAATCCATCACTGACGTACTACAGACGTCAAATTGTCCTTAGTAACGCGCGTAGTTGTTAAATGCCAGGAGATACTGACTGACTAGAAGATGGGCAATGAGAATTGAGTGTATAGTTTAGTTGATCTTTGGCAACGTCGCCTTTAATCCTCTTTTTTGTGTGTTTGTACGGTGACATTTATTCGAAAGCTTTATTACTCTATCATAAATTTATATTTTCTTGTAAATGTGTATAAGCGTACACTCTTGAACAATGATGAATATATATACGTATATGATGTATACGTGGTTGGTGTATTTAAATATTTATGATTTGTTGTGAATTAAACAGAGTCTGTTCACAAGTTTGATTGGTACTTATTCATTTTTGAGTTTTTATACTCATCAGTAAATTTATTTTTAGACACAATAACAAGCTTGTTTTCGCAAAGTGCATTCCCATAGGTCAATACCCAATTGGCTAGGTAAATGTCCCGTTGTCAAGGCAACAACTAATGAACGGATTAGTGTTGCCTCAAGTGTATTTTTCTGTTTCTTATAAACATGTAGAAGACAAATTATCTGTCATCAATTTGACCTTTTAATTTTTACAAAAAGTTGACCTTTTCAATTGGAGGTTTTATTATTATTATTTACTCTGTTAGCTTATTGGAAAATTTGCATTATCTGCTGCATGATTCTGAGCATATTTTAGCTTATGGTAATTGGCTAAAAATAAAAAAAAGTCAGAAAATATTTGGTACATTTATATATGCTGTAAAATATACTTCAGCATAATAAATTAAAACTGAAAGAGGGGATGAACTCAAAATATACCAGAGAAAAAAATAATATCAAAAACCGTAGAAGCTATGGGGGATTGTATTAGTTGAACAAAATTTTAAGTTTCGAAACAAGAGTGAATTAATCTGTTAAATTATGAATTTATTAGAAGCTTATATTTATATATAAGGCATGGTCTTTCAACAAGAAAGTGATGGACATACATAGCGCGTGGGAGAAAGAAGATTATAGTAGTATGGTAACTCAAGGATGAACCTAGCTCGTAGTTCATCTCCTCAACCAATGAAGATTCGAGGACCTAGTATGGATAAGGACAGGAATAATGCGGTGGTGAAAAGAAAGAGACAAGTTTTGATATGAAGCTTAAGTAAAAATAATCACTTTATTTATTTAAGAACATAGAGAAAAGACTAATCTTACAGCTAAAAGTGGCTGTCACTTTGCGATACGTTTAGTTTAAAAGTAATGGATAAAAGGTTAAAACACAGATAAAACTTCAACAGCAGCAAAACTTGACTTCTTCAGGACAGAAACAACTTTGCTCTCTTTGAAGACAGGAAGAAACTTGTGATATAATGTGTATGCATAAAATTCTCCTGTTCATGATAATTCTATAAAATCGTTGATATTTTTTTCATAAAAATCAATAGAAACCAAATACCCATCTTCACTTGCATAATTTGATCTTCTGTTGTGCACTATCTAAATTGCTTAGACTCGTGTAAGGCAGAGGCTAAATGTAAGAAACAAAAGATTATTCCGTAAGATAATTTTCCAACAATAACAAACATAAGTTAATTTGGAATGAAATGAATATTCTTTCTGCAACAGGTTTATTATGTCACATAAGGGACCTTTATGTGTGTGTGTGTTATAGCTTTAGGTGTTGAAATGTGCTTCTTGTGTTTTTGATTCGCTTAATTATTATGGCTTTTGAATATTTTTCTTGATTCAATACCACCAGGATAAGTCTTTTATAATGACTGAGACGAAGAAACATGTTTTTATTTTATACAAATAAAGATTTCTGATTATATTAATTAGTTATTCTAACATACTAATCCTCTAGGACAATCTTCATACACTAACAAAGGTTCGAGAATCACATTAGGTCTCGAAGGTTCTTTTAATGTTTTGAATGATATTTCGTTACACTCCAGCAATTATCATTAGGTTTTAGTTAGTCTTCTGGTGTCTCAGCAGTAAGTTTTAGCACTTGGAACATTAAAAGTCGGAGTTTGAACCCGACAATGGGCTCATTGCATATATCCCATTGTACAGTTTTGTGCTAATATAGCATTTAGTCTCTAATATCTCATGAATTAACTCCCTACGATTTATTTTGGTTCTTCCTGGTCGTAATGCCAACAATATCTTTATGTTTATGTTCGCTTGAATTCGGTTAATAATGCAAGACATAATCATACCGCTATGTCTAAAAGATTGAATTATTTATTATAGATTACTGGTAAATATATTATGGGGACTTGTACTTAATTCCTTAAAGTTGATGCTGCATAATGTTGTGATAAGTTGTGTTTATTAACATATTCAAATTGATAGTGAATAGGGTAAAAAGTCGTAAATACAACGTGGTAGCCTGTCCGAAAAAACTGTGTGTCACTGAAGGGCTACCCAGGTTTCGTTAAACATCAACTTTGTAATTCGTTATCAGTTATAATGAATAATGTTAGACAATTAATGGCTGGAAACGGCTTGAATGGGTAATGAAGCAAAACTGTAATATAAGTTTAACATAACAGCAAGTGTACAACGTTTTGACAAGATTTTGTCATCATCATACCTAACCTAACCTGATAATGACAAAACCTTGTCGAAACGTTGTACACTTGCTGTTATGTTAAACTTAT
>NW_013667261.1:66349-71184 GCF_000517525.1 Limulus polyphemus | reverse complement strand
ATAAGTTTAACATAACAGCAAGTGTACAACGTTTCGACAAGGTTTTGTCATTATCAGGTTAGGTTAGGTATGATGATGACAAAATCTTGTCAAAACGTTGTACACTTGCTGTTATGTTAAACTTATATTACAGTTTTGCTTCATTACCCATTCAAGCCGTCTCCAGCCATTATTAGTCTCAAAGTGGGTTCCTAGTCATCGAAAATGTTAGACAACCATGAAATGTATATTACAGATGAAAAATAACTGTAATTTATATGCTAATGAATTATTTTGTAAACCATAAAATCAATTGAACTGGCTACTGTTTTGAATTATTATCATTAAGACAAAGAGAAAAAAGTGTCCAAATATTTTGGTTAGAATTCCTGTTTCACAGCACATACCTCAGTAATGCATAGCTTAAAAACCACTGATTTGCTCACTCTAGAAATATCAACCTACTCTTTTCTGACCGAATAGTAGCCGTTGGATGGCCTAGTGGTTAGAGCACTCAACTTGCAATGTGCGGGTCGGAGGACCGAAACCCTTCAAAAATATTTGCCAAATCAGCCGTAGGGGCATTATAATGTGACGGTAAATCCTACTATTCGTGGGTGAATAGTAGCCCAAGAGTTGGCAATGGGTGGTATTGACTAGCTGCTTTCTCTCTAGTCTATTACCGTTAAATTAGAGACGGGTGGTACAGGCTGCCCTCGGGTAGCTATACGTAAAAACGTCAACAAAGAAACCAAATAGTAAGATCTGATTATCACTCTCAAGTGTACCCACCGCCCCAAAGTGTGAAGCGCGTTTCTGCGGCAACAGAACGCGAATCATGAACCCTCTGTGCTGATACGATAACCTCTGGGTCAAACCGGTCTGTGAACAAATGTTAAGGTTTCCTAATGTATGGCAAGAGGAATCGTTATGCAATCCATATCTAGTCATACTGTTCATTATAATAATATAAGTTATCCAAAGCCGAACATTTCCTAGTGGTTAGCGATTCAGACTAGGGATGTGCAGATGCATCATTTCGCACTTTGTGGCTGTCAGTGCGTTATAAGAGTAAAGATCAAATCCAAGGGCTAGTGATGGATGCTGTTTTGCTGTTTACTAGCTGCCTTCCTTTGCTCCGAGAATCCATAAACAAACAACAATTATCTTAGCGTCTACTCACATGTAATACCTTTTGAAGGAGGCTTCCAATACCTTCTACAAAACTACATCATCTAACATTTAAGATCATTTTTCGAACCGTTTAACTGTTCGTTTCAACAATATCCAGTTAGTTTTTTGTTTGTTTTTTAGTGTTGATGGATAAATTAATGGCCTGGCAGGGCCAGGTGGTTATGACTCTCAATTCGCGATCTTCAAGTCGCGGTTTCGAATTCCCGTCCCACCAAACATGCTCGCCCCTTTCAGCCGTGGAGGCGTTATAACGATACTGTCAATCCCACTATTAGTTGGTAAAAGAGTAGCCCAAGCGTTGGTGGTGGGTGCTATGACTAGCTGCCTGTCTTTCACTGCTCAATTAGGGACGGCTAAAGCGGTTAACTCTCGTATAGCTTTGTACGAAATTAAAACCTCAGATCAAAATATGTAATTTTACTTTGCTGCACCAGAATTTCGTATCTTGGTTTAGTAAGCCAATATGACAGAGCTGAGGAAAGTATTTCCGTTAACTTTCAATCTATAGTTTTCTAACAGAAAGGTAAAATACCGTATGAGAACTTGTTACTCTAAATCAACAAAAACTAGCTGAACTTAAGCTCATAATTTTAATAATTTTCTTGGAGAATTTTGTTAACGGCGGTGACGTTTGGTGCTATAAAGTATAAGAATGCAAAGCTTAATACCGTTATTTGTCTTAAGTAGCCTTAATATAAGTAGGCTTATACAATTATAGTGGAATTTCTTTATTAAAATAAAATTATGTCATATAAAATTTATGAAAAATAAATTCTATCCAGAAATGTCAACTATCTAACTATTTGAACAATTCTTAACACCAAAATAGTTTAACTAAAAGCTGTGCAATATTTCTTCTTTCTATTCACTCGAACAATTTGTTTTTCTATTTATTAAATGTTGTTGGGTGTTTTATATCAAGTGCTCCAGTATTAAGACTCCGTTATTCGTCTTCGTGATAGAGAAGTAGAAAAAGAAACTGATTTAAAATGTGATGTTGGATCCACTAGAAATATTGATATATTGTTTGTACCGAAATATGAACTATGAAAGATCAACTTTGTTAAAAGTCGGAAAGTATTTTCAGCGGAAATGGTTTTACACTAATCACAGCGGTTTGAATAAAAAGCTTGTGTAACGAACTTATCAAAAGATATAAAGAGCAGGTTTAACACTTTAGATAGGATAGCTATTAAAAGCCGTAGCACCAATTGAATATTAGTCACTAAATTATAAGCCAGCAAAGCATGGTAAGATATAGAAAGAACGTAAACTGTACAATATCATTTAACACGTTTTGTCTTGATACAACTAGATTTCTATCAAATAACATAATGTATATTAATCGTTTGTTGGCTACGGAGTACATGCAAATACGTCTGTTTTCCATAACATTTTAGTGAATGTAAGATGAAACATTTACTGTATTATGAAGTATTCATAAAAGTAATAATGAATATATAGCGGTATACTCCTATATAAAAGTAATAGTTATTATTATTTGGTTTCCATATACCATAATTTCTATAAAATCTTACGTTCACAATATTAATCTAGCTTCTTAACATAATGTAATGAAAATCAAACAAACAATAGAACAGTCATGATCTATATTTTATCATTCTAACTATTTTATAAAGCTGGTTTTGAAGAGATGATTCTGACTAAAATAACATAAAAGAGAATGTGGCACTTTATTAGAAAAAAAAATCATAATTCACGTATATCTCCAGTAATCTCTAGAACAATATTTGGTGCATTCAGAGAAAAGTATTAACGGAAATAAGTGATGTAGAATTGATTCATGGCTAAACATTAAACGAATGACAACTACTGAAACCATTATGCTTAGACTCAAAATAATCGATTTGCTAATAACTCTGAGTGAACTTCATGTCAAAAGATATTTTATCTGCAAGTTAAAGAGACTGTAACTGTAAAAAGTATGAAGCACGTGCAAGAGAATACCCAGCCTGCCTCATTCTTCTTTCTTGTGAAACGTATCTTGTCTTATTCCACTACCTAGGATTAACCAAGTTTTTCAATTCGATACGTTGTAATAAGATTACAGTAAGTCATTTTACATAGAAAGGAAACTTTTATCACAAATGAATAAAGTAACAATTTATAGATGAAGAACGAAATGAATGTGTTAATTCATTATATAGAAAACAAAAACAAAGCTCGCACATAGATATCTCAAAGATTTCTAAAATAACATCGAGTTGCCTTTCTCACAAAAATGTTATCTTTTTTCGGTTTAAGTGTTGAAGTGAGACTGTTTGTTTCGCTTCATGCAAAATCGTGATGAATATTTAGCAACGACCGTTTCATGCAACGACTCATTCAGATAATTTTGGTCGTGTTTCAGGTACCAATATTTTCAATATACAGACATTATATATAAGTGAGATCCTAATAGTAACCACTACCCTTTGTAGCAGTTCAAAAAATTACCCATTGCGCGCTGGTAAGAACTTTTTATCAGAAAACTATACCAAAATACAGATACAGCTGCTTTATACAAGTATTTACAATGACTTTGGTGCAGATCCATTGTACATTTTCAGTATTTCGTCATTAGGTTTGTACAAAATAATAACTCAACAGTTTCGACTTTGAACTAACTAAAATGGGTACAATAAATGTGTTTCAAAAAAGTCAAAATACGGGCGACTTTTTGTTTCAGACAGACAGTACGAAAAATCATCCTGTTTAAATTATGAACTTGCAAAGAAAACATTTTTATTTAAAGAAATTATTAGAGCACTTATCAAAGGGTCGTACCACCCTAAAAGGCAATTAGATTTATTAGATGCAATATTCAAATGTTGCTTCTCTCCAAATTTATAACTTTGATACAGGGTTCAAATGTAATCAATGTTATTGTACGTAATAATATTTAAATAATATATTTTCCGTAACACCCTCTAATGTACGAATATTACTGAATTTCACTTGTATATTCTTGCGTCTTTTATTTTCGTAATAATTGAACTTTTAAATGCAATTTAAGTTACGTAATTCTGCAATAACAACTTTTTATTTAGCTATGAATATAGAAGTTTTGAAAGTAATTGGTTTCAGTTCTTTCAGCAAATGGTCTAGGCATAATGTTGGTTCACTTAATTTTTGTTTGAAAGTTTTCGTTTGTTTGTTTCGGATACTCCCGCAAAGCTACACAAAGACTATCTGCGCTTGTCTAAATAATTCTGAACTGATAGACTAGATGGAAGGCAGCAGCTTTTGGACTACTATGATCAAATAATGAGATTTGACCGTCACTGTTATAACCCCTTATGCCAAAGAAGCACAATCTGTAAATCAGTAGTGTAGGTGGCGTTACAACACAATAAGACTGATAATTGTTTTAACAAACTTTTCTTTATAGACCATATACAGGTTTCCGGTAAGAATAACATAATAACACATAGATTGCACTGTTTGTGTGCCCCACTTCCCTGCCGACGAGGACTTTCGCTCAGTACCAAAGCTTGTCAGTTTGGTTAGACATGATATAATATCAAGTTTGTTTGTTTCGAGTTAAGCACAAAGCTACACAATGGGCTATTTGTGCTCTGTCCACCACGGGTATCGAAACCCGGTTTCTAGCTTTGCAAGTCCGCAGACATGCCGCTGTGCCCCTGGGGGCAATATAATAT
>NW_013667261.1:57601-65835 GCF_000517525.1 Limulus polyphemus | reverse complement strand
ATATAATATCAAGAAAAGTTTGTTTTAAATTATTATCAGTTTTATTGTATTTAATGTGTGATTTAATATCGACTTTTCTTTAAATTAAATTTATAATTAGAAGTGTACATAACGTATATTGTTAAATAAGTATTGTGAAACTTTCGCCTATTCTCTAAAGTTGTAGAAGATTCTCGAGTGTAAAAATCAACAATATATATGTGTGTACGTAAACGCTAATGCAGCTTTGTATTGTTACGTAATCTGAATTTTCTAGAAAGTCTCCACACGTCTATAAATATAAACAACGCGACACACCAATGAAGAGTATCTATTATTAGTTTGCTGTAGTCAGTGTGCGATAAACTTTGGAAGCTATAACTGTGATTGTTATAATGCTTATCAATCGGAAACTTCAGATATTTGAACAGGAACGTTTATAAATTTCGAACATAACAAATCATTTAACTTTTGTGGATTCACATCGGACATAAGTACTTTTACGAAAACATTGTATAACTTCCTCGGTGAAGAATACAGAGTTAGCTAGCTCCCTATTAAGTAAATTGTACCTACATCAACTCCAAATTAACTCACTCATTATGAACCCTCGATAAGATATCAAAGATATCATCGAATATCAAAGAAGTTTCAGACTAGAAACAATACTTTATATTGTTTGTAAGTTTGTAAAACTTTTGTATATAAATCATTGTTTGTAAAACTTTTGTACATAAATAATTGTTTGTAATAACTACGTGTATCAGTCTTATTGGCAAATATCACAATTTAGATACAAATCGGCATTTATTCAACTAGTGAATTTAAAGTATTATTTAGCTCGGTTTCAGACCATTCGAAATTGTTATACGTAACATAATAAATGCCACATAAACCACCGATTTATAGAGTAAGTTTCACTGGCAAATATGTTATATACCACATAAGGTATAATAAGACAGATAGAGAAAGATCTGTTAGAAGAAAACTATCAATTTTATCGTGATGTAATGTCACACAAACAACTGATCTAAGGTGTAAAAGAAACAGTGAGATTTTTATAAATTATTTAGAAACGCCACAAACTGGCTTAACAATGAAAAGTTGTGTGAATTAGTTAAACATTAGATTGTTCGAGATTAAAGCGAAAGCTTTAACATTAGTAGTAAGGGCGGAGGGGCCGCGGCCAAAGGATGCCGCCTCTTGCCGATTGGCTGCCTCAGGGGAGGGAGAGGGGGTGTTGTCATTAAAGATGATGAGGTCATAGTTCCTAAAGTTGCCACCAGAGGCGTTGTTAGAGACGCGTTGCTAAGCCACCATGACAGGCGGCCGTGACATTATAGTTTAACAAAGTGTCACCAGAGGGCGCAAACTAACTTATGGTGGGCTAAAATTATAGTTCAATACCAGACAGACAGTTATGATGTCATAGTTTTGAATTTATAGTTCGATATCAGACAGACAACCATAATGTATGATTACGTCACAAAGTAGAGAACGTGTTTCTAGACAGTAATGACTCATACATGTCTCAACAAGAATATAATTAATCACTAATTAATTAATCAATTCGTCCTAAAGAGGACGCTAATTCATTAGTTAATTAATTAAATCATCCTCCTACAAAGTAAAGAACATGTTTCTAGGCAGCTATGACCCACACAATACGTGTCTAAACAATAATATAATTAATCACTAATTAATTAAATCATTTATAATTAAATCGTCATAAAAAGGATGCTTAAGACTAATTAATTAGTTAATTAATTCGTCCTTGATATAATTAAATCATTATATCATTTATAATTAATTCGTCATAAGAAGCACGTTTAACGCTAATTCATCAGTTAATTAAATTTCCTGTCCTAAAAGCACTATATCTTACTAAATCAAGTGATTAAAGATTTTCAATGATATAATAAAATATCAAAAAACAATATTTAACGTAACAAAATCACAATTATATACATTTTACTACGCACACAATACATGTCTGTAGGTTTAAATCGCCCTAAAAAGGGCAATATCATACAATATTTAAAACTTTGAATTTATACAACAATTTACATCGCCAAATACAACGTTTATTATGCAATAAAATTGTTACCAATTTGACTTATACATCAGAATTATTTACACGTTCTACAAAAGTGGAGTCCTAAATAGGACATTACATTTCCTTATCATTAATTGGTCCTACAAAGACAATACGATAACTAAAACTTACTCAATCAAGTGATTAAAGATTTTCAGTACTAAATTATTACATTTCCTGCCCTAAAAGGACTATATTCTACTCAATCTGACGCATACAATACATGACTATAAGTTTAAATCGCCCTAAAAAGGACAACATCAAACAATAATTAAAACTTTTGCTTTATACAACAGTTTACATCACCAATAAAACGTTTATTATACAATAACACTTTTACTAATTTGTGACAAAATAATTTATACATGTTTTACAATTGCGTACTTTCACACATAGTTAATCTACATATGTACATTATACTTTACTGATATTTAAAAGTTCTTTACATAACCTTTAAATGATTAATTTATTACTCAGCATAGATTAGTATATACTGTGTCTGAAAAACTATCAGAGTCCAGTTAGAGCAAAATGAAAGTTCTGCTTAAACGTGCGACATTTATATTTACGGAAAACATTTGTTAAAATAAAATTTAATTATAACACATTGTGCTTAAAATATTTATAAAATTGTAAAAATGTAGTGACGCATATCAGTTAAACACAATTTTTGTATTTAGTTAAACTGTACGTTTGTAAAATGTAAATAATGATAAAACACAGTCACTATCCAGGTCAATTCATTACACAGTCATACAAAACACTAACTGCATGTTCTCAGTACTTGACGGGTTAGCGTACAATTATTGCATAATGCACCAACATACTGCAAACGGTCAGACTGCATCAGGCGGTTTAGAACAAATTTTCAAAATGAAAATGTCTCATATAAAGTTTCAGAACACTAGTATAATGAATTAACGGATATATATCCAGCCGACACTACTATTGTCATTAGGTTCTCCATCAACGATAGGCTTATATGTTAAGAAAGTCATAGTATGTTTGTAGGTCTGTACGATTATCTCGGTATTTGTATACAACAGAAACACTCATTCCTTAACTTTCATCAGCAGAAATAACGCTGTAGTGACAACACGTACACCAGTTCTTTGTCGTCTAATATATAGCAACAATGTTTCGAAACATGAGATAATTAAAATAATAATTACATCTCACATATTTAAGTAAAATCGATCTATCATTTTGAAAAATTATTCAAATCCGACTGATACAGTCTGACCGTTTGCTGAATGTTGGTGCATTATGCAATAATTGTACGCTAACCCATCAAATACTGAGAATATGCAGTTAGCGTTTTGTATGACTGTGTAATAGGGTGCGTCGAATTTATTTAGTCGACAATTTTATTTTGTAATTTTTAATCGGCAGGGTGTGCAATAGTTGCCTTTTATTATAATAATTAATCTTATGTAGTATGAAACTCCTTCAATTATATCTTCAACTGCCACAAGCGAACCAAAATTTGAAAACAAAGTGTATCATCTCTCCACCAACGACTTGTTTGGATTATTTTGGTAATACTGCACTTTCTACATTGAAATCCTCAAATCCTAAAATAAAGAAACAAATGAAGACACCACTTCCAACGTTAGTGAGAGAAGCTGACAGGTACTGTATTTCGGATAGAGCTGCTTCTGCAGCTCTTACCTCAACTGTTTTGGAAGATATGGGCATTATTCAAGAAAATTACAATGTTAAAATTGTCGATAAAAACAAGATATGACAGGAATGAGAAAAATACAGAGAAACATTATTGACTTCTGATTAAATCTATCTATTAAGATATAACTAAAACTGTCAATAAAAAATGAGCAAAAACATTATAAACGTGTAGTCATGGAACAACACATAATATTGGTCAGTGAACCTGAATCAATTTTCATGGATCACATTTCTACTTCTTCTGGAACATCAGAAGGTATAAAGAATTCTGTCATTCAGTGGTTTGAAGATAAAATTTCATTTGATCACTTAGTCACTGTAGGTTGTGACGGCACATAAGTCAATCCTTGTAAAAAAATCTGGAGTTATGCGGCTTCTTGAAGACCTGTTCATTGATTAATTTGTTTGTTACATGCCAATGAGTTACCACTGTGTTATCTAATTACACATGTTGACGGAGTAACTCTAGAACCGTCTGCTTTTTCTGGTCCTCTTGGAAAGAAAATGAAGACTTGTGAATCTTTGCCTTCAGTAAACTTTGTTTCAGTCGAAATTACAGAGGCTTTACAGAAAATTGATCATCCTGAGGATCTTAGTACAGATCAAAAATATTTGTATGACATGTACAATGTGGTAGTGTCAGGTCATTGGTCAAGAGAACTTGCTTTACTTGACCCTGTACAATCAACCGTTCTCACTGGTTAACAACAGCAAATAGGAATTTGCGCCTTTACGTTGTAACTGCTAACCCATCCAAGAAGCTTAGTTTGTTAGTGAGATATGTAATTGAAGTGTATGCAACAGTTTGGTTTAATATCAAGAAAAATCCCTCATGCAGCCATAGTTTACTGCACATTTTCTACTTGTAAGAAAATCACATTTTTTTCCTGAATCATAGTGATATGTGGTGGTTAGAGTAATATGGAGAAATGCATATTTTGCCCACCAGGAAAATTTGCCGCTTCCAACGCTTTGAGATAATTCTAAAGCTATTAGACAACTTGCTCTTCGTAGAATATTAGCTGTTCGATCTACTTCAAATTCTAGCACAATAAGAGAGTTTGTGGTTCCAAATATTAATATGGAAGCTCAACATTACACTGATCTAATAATGTGGACTGAAAGTAGAGCCACCACTTACAAACAATATCGGCAATGAACAGTTGGTGTCATTCATTAATCAAGATGACATGCCAGTTTTCAAGTTCAGCATGCCGTGTCACACACAAGCACTTGAAAGGCATGTTAACAGCATGCCGTATCACACACAAACAGTTGAAAGGCATGTTAAAATAGTAACAGAAGCTTCAGCAGCTGTTTGTGGCTATCGCAAAAGGAAGGGATTCATTAAAGCAAAACTTCAATCTCGCAAAATCATGAAAAAATTTAATACTAAGGAACAAAACATAATCCAGTAATTCTATTGCCCAGTGGAAGGGTGGTTATGGGTAGAACCCGACATGCAAATACCTCCTCATGGTGAGTGCTGGGTAATTTAGGATATAAAACTCCTAAATTAGCTAAACGTTGCATATCCAAAGTTACTATATATGGATTTCTCATATACTTTGATTATGGATATTTCAAGGAAAATACCCCCCCCTTTCGCGGCAGTACAAGATATAATTTTAGAAGCCTGAAACCTACTCACATAATTACTATTATTAAAAGGTACTAATGGCATACCCTGCCGATAATGATATGAGAAATTTATATTTTCGATGTACCCTACTTTGTAATGAATTTACCTAGATAGTGACTATGTTTCATCATTAATTCCATTTTACAAACGTACAGTTTAATTAAATACAAAAATTGTATTTAACTGATATGCGTCACTACATATTTACAATTTTGTAAATATTTTAAGCACTTGACTTAATCCTGTAGACTCCCAGTGGAGCATAGGGCCGCAACAACACCTTGCTAACGGACTCTGTTCTGGGATGCTCTCCTCAGCTGGGTCCACGCCATTCCGGCGGTCTTCGCTTCACTCCCGACCGATCTCCTCCACGTCTGTTTTGGCCTCCCAGCTTTTTTTTTCCCTTGTGGGTTCCAGTCCAAGGCCTGCCTTGTAACGTTGTCGACTGGTTTTCACAGTGTGTCCAATCCAGCCCCATTTTCTTTTCCTGATGTCTTGGCTGACTGGGTTCTGGTTGGTCCTTTTCCATAGCTCTGTGTTTGAGATCTTCTCTGGCCACCTGATGTTTAGGATGTGTCGCAGGCACTTGTTGATGAACGTCTGTATCTTGTTGGTGATGGTGTTCGTAACTCGCTATGTCTCGGACCCATACAGGAGGACTGCTTTTACATTTGTGTTGAAGATGCGGATCTTGCTGCACAGAGATAAGGCTTTGGAGTTCCAAATGAGTCGCAGGGTGTTGAACGCGACCCCTGCTTTGTTGATCCGGCTCCTAACGTCTTCGTCTGCGCCGCCGTCTCTGCTTACTATGCTTCCAAGGTAAACGAAGCACTCTGTTTCCTTGATGTCTTTTCCCTGCAGCTGCAGTGGGCGCTCTTGTTTGTTGTTCAGCCACATCACCTCTGTCTTTCTGGTGTTGATCTTCAGGCCAGTCTTTCCTGCCTTCTCAGCGAGCCGGGTGAGCTTGGACTGTGCATGTTGTTGCATGTGGGACAGAAGGCTGACGTCGTCTGCAAAATCCAGGTCATCCAGCTGTTTGGTGAGGGTCCACTGCACGCCGGTGGCGCTACCCTCATCGTTCTCCTCATGATCCAGTCCATGACAATGAGGAAGATTGTCGAAGACAGCATACAGCCTTGCCTCACTCCGGTTTTCACTGGGAAGGGGCTTGTCAGCTTTCCATTGTTGATGATCTGGCAGGACGAGTCTTCATAGAGCTGCTGGATGGTGCTGATGAGCTTCAGAGGAATTCTGTAGTGCTGCATCAGCTTCCAAATGGTTTCCCTGTCGATGCTATCGAAGGCTTTTTCAAAGTCAACGAAGGTCGTATACAGAGGAGACTGCCATTCGATGGACTGCTCGATGAAGATGCACAGAGTGGCAATGTGGTCTGTACACGATCTATCTTGTCTAAATCCTGCCTGCTCTGATCTTAGTCTTTTGTCTAGCGCCTCTTTCAGTCTCTCCAAGATGATTCTAGTCAGCACCTTGCTGGGGATGGACAGCAGCATGATTCCTCGCCAGTTGCCGCACTGGGAAAGGTCACCTTTTTTGGGCAGCTTCACTAGGTACCCAAGCTTCCAGTCGGTGGGCACTTGCTCCTGCTCCCAAATCTTCTGCAGGAGAAGATGTAGTGTCTGTGCTGCTGCTTGAGAACTTCCAGCAGGATGCCGTTCTTCAAGGACTTGATGGCTTTGATGATCTCTGCCTTGGTTGGTGGGTTGGTGGTATGTCAGGAGGAGCTGGTGGTGGTGGTCGGTTCAGAATCTCCTTAAAATGCTCTACCCACCGTGCTCTCTGTTCTACATCACTTGTGATGGTTCTTCCCTGTTTGTCCTTGACTGGCTCACTTAAGTTGAAGCTCTTCCTTGACAAGGCACGCGTGATTTCATAGGTCTCTTCATGTTATTCTGACTAGCTGCAGCTTCTGCCTCCTCTGTCAAACCTTGTATGTATTGTCTCTTGTCGTGTCTTGCACTTATTTTCACTTCTCGGTTTGTTTCCCAGTACTCTGCTCTTTAGTCTCCCTTCACTTGCTGGTCCTGACATCTATTTATCTTCTGCTTCAGTTTTCTTCTCCTCTCTATCTTCTCCCATGTTTCTTTCGACATCCACTCCTTCTGCTCCCTCTGCCTCTTACCCAGTACTTTGGTACAAGCGGTCTTCTAGGTCTTCTGTAATTCAGCCCAGTGGTTCTCTATTGTGTCTTCTACCAGATCTGTTAGCGCCTCAACACTGTTTCTGACTTCACAGTTGAACTCTTCTTTTTTCTTGCCATCTTTCAAAAACTGAATGTTAAATTTATGATGTGGTCTGCCTGAAGAGTCACAGGAGGATCTCAGCTTGGTCTTCAGTGTTGCCACAAGCAACTGATGGTCTGAGGCTGCATCGGCGCCACGCCTTGCTCTGACATCCAGCAGACTTCGTCTCCACTTGCGGTCAATGGTGAAGTGGTCAATCTGGTTGTCCGTCTTCCCATTTGATGATGTCCAAGTGGTCTTGTGGATCTTCCTGTGACGATCCCATAGGTCTAGGGATGAGTAAAAATGACAAACGGGAAAGTACAAATGCACAGAACCATAAATGTCATTACTCTTTGCAAGAAGGGTGGACCAAGTTTTTTCCTTGGTTTCAAAAAGAAAAACACGATGGAGAAATAGTGGCTGTGTGCAAACTTAGTAAGGGTAGAAACATGAAGAATGCCCTTGCCAAAGGTTCCACGAATCTTTAGTACTCGGTATTCTTAAGACATGAATTAAAAACCAGCATACTTGCAGCTTGTTGAGATACAAACCCATAAAAAAAGGCAGGAAACTATTGGAAACCTATTGT
>NW_013667261.1:51868-56626 GCF_000517525.1 Limulus polyphemus | reverse complement strand
CTGTCAAACCTTGTATGTATTGTCTCTTGTCTTCTCGGTTTGTTTCCCAGTACTCTGCTCTTAAGTCTCCCTTCACTTGTTGGTCTTGACATATATTATTCTTCTGCTTCAGTTTTCTTCTCCTCTCTATTTTCTCCCATGTTTCTTTCGACATCCACTCCTTCTGCTCCCTCTGCCTCTTCCCCAGTACTTTGGTACAAGCAGTCTTCCAGGTCTTCTGTAATTCAGCCCAGTGGTTCTCTATTGTCTCTTTTACCAGATCTGTTAGCGCCTCAAAACTATTTCTGACTCCACAGTTGAACTCTTCTTTTTTCTTGCCATCTTTCAAAAACTGAATTTTAAATTTATGGTGTGGTCTGCCTGAAGAGTCACAGGAGGATCTCAGCTTGGTCTTCAGTGTTGCCATACGCAACTGATGATCTGAGGCTGCTTCGGCGCCGCGCCTTGCTCTGACATCCAGCAGACTTCATCTCCACTTGCGGTCAATGGTGAAGTGGTCGATCTGGTTGTTCGTCTTCCCATTTGATGATGTCCAAGTGGTCTTGTGGATCTTCCTGTGAGGATAGATGGTGCCACCTATGTCTAGGTCGTTGAAAGAACAGCAGTCTATAAACAGCTCTCCGTTCTCGTTGCAGGTGCCTATGCCATGTCTGCTCATGATGAGTTCTTTGTCTGTGTTGTCGTCTTCCACCTTAGCATTCAAATCGCCCATCACGATCTCCATGTCTCTTCTTGGAGTCCGGTCGAAAAGGGACTGCAAGGAACTGTAAAAGTCTTTTTTCTTCTTCTTCATCTGCCACGTTGGTTGGTGCATAGCATTGTATGATGGTTATCTTCCTGCCCTTGGAGTTAAATCTTGCTGACATAAGTCTTGCTGAGATGGGTTCCCATGCCATCAATGCCCTTGTAGCCTCTGACGCTAGTAGTAGCGCGACTCCTTGGGTGTGGTCGTGGTCCGCGTCTTCATGTCCGGAGTAAATGATGATTTCACCTGAAGATAGTCTGGTCTGGCCGCTTCCATTCCATCGGGTCTCACATAGTCCGATAACCTTAAAGTTGTATCTTCTCATCTCACTGGCCACTTGTGCTGACTTGCCACTCTCATACAGGGTTCTGGTGTTCCAAGTCCCTATCCTGGTCTTTGCCTTGTTCGTAAGAAGACTTGTCGGCGAGCTGGCTTCCCGAAGGCTTTCACCAGTCCGCGTCATGGGCCCCGCCGAAGAGGAGTCTTCCCGTCCAGGCAGCTGCTGGGATGAAGTTGTTGTTGCAATTTCTGTAGCAGGTTGTGTTTTACGGGGTAGAGTTGTTAGCCCCGTGCCCAACCCTCCTCCTTTCTCATCCTGGACTTGGGACCAGGCAATGGCGGAGTTAAATATTTTAAGCACAATGTGTTATAATTAAATTTTATTTTAACACAAGTTTTCCGTAAATATAAATGTCGCACGTTTAAGCAGAACTTTCATTTTGGTCTAACTGGACTCTGATAGTTTTTCAGACACAGTATATAATAATCTATGCTGAGTAATAAATTAATCATTTAGATGTTATGTAAAGAATAAAGTATAATGTACATATGTAGAGTTCATTATCAAATATATTGTGTAGTATAGTTATGGTCTAATTGAATATATTTAACGATCTGTAAAAGTGAATATTAATTATTATAAAATTATTATAGTAACCAATGTTTTGTTTTGTTTTTAATTATGCACAAAGCTACACAAGGGCTATCTGTGCTCTGCCCACCACGGGTATCGAAACCCGGTTTCTAGCGTTGTAAGTCCGCAGACATACCGCTGTGCCACTGGGGGGCAGTAACCAATGATTTATGCTAGAAACACTGAATTGTTATCAAAACTTCAATAACTGGGTCATTGGACTAGCTATCCAGTTATTGGAAAATAGATTTTATCATTCTAATCCTATGGTTTTTCTAATTGTGTATATTTTATTAACTAAGACGGTCAGTGGCCTTGAATATCAAACACTTCACGCTTTACTCATATTGCTTCAAACTCTGCTCGACTTCTACATTGCAACACAATACTTACTTCGAAACCACATAGTTTTGGTCAACTCAGAACTGACCTTTGAATGACTCACCCTTGATGAACTGTAAGTTGGTGACGTCAATATTTCCAAGGTGTTGTAACAATATGCCTATTCTAGTTTAACATCAGATACGGGTCTTGTGAACGTTTAATAGAAACGATATGTAGAAATTTGTATGTGTGTTTCATGATAGATAGTCTGAAAGTTCTGGTATCTTACATATTATTAATCCGTACGTAGTTCATTTATTATATTTATCTGTAGAGCGATTATTGGTTATGTACTGTGAAACATTAAGTGTACCACAGAAGATTGTCTGAAAGAAGCTATGAACAGTTTAGAAATGTATTCCATACTTTCACAAGTTTTGTGTGTGTTTGGAGGTGATTAATGGTTAGTTAGAAAATGGACGAATACAGTAAGTCAATAATTTATTATTCTTATTACAGAAAATGAACTTTAATAGAATTAAATCTAGACGTTGATGACTTGTAGAAGTACTGTTACAGTATATTTGTTAAAATCCTACGGTAATAATAGTGATTAACTATATGAGAAAGTCTGCCTTTGTAAAACATGTATAAATTATTTTGTCACAAATTAGTAAAAGTGTTATTGTATAATAAACGTTTTATTGGTGATGTAAACTGTTGTATAAAGCAAAAGTTTTAATTATTGTTTGATGTTGTCCTTTTTAGGGCGATTTAAACTTATAGTCATGTATTGTATGCGTCAGATTGAGTAGAATATAGTCCTTTTAGGGCAGGAAATGTAATAATTTAGTACTGAAAATCTTTAATTACTTGATTGAGTAAGTTTTAATTATCGTATTGTCCTTGTAGGACCAATTAATGATAAGGAAATGTAATGTCCTATTTAGGACTCCACTTTTGTAGAACGTGTAAATAATTTTGATGTATAAGTCAAATTAGTAACAGTTTTATTGCATAATAAACGTTGTATTTGGCGATGTAAATTGTTGTATAAATTCAAAGTTTTAAATATTGCATGATATTGCCCTTTTGAGTGCGTGGTAAAATGTATATAACTGTGATTTTGTTACGTTAAATATTGTTTTTTGATATTTTATTATATCACTGAAAATCTTTAATCACTTGATTTAGTAAGATATAGTGCTTTTAGGACAGGAAATTTAATTAACTGATGAATTAGCGTTAAGCGTCTTTTTTAGGACGAATTAATTAACTAATCAATTAGTCTTAAGCATCCTTTTTAGGCACCCAATCAGCGTGAATCGGCATCCTTTGGCCTCGACACTTCCGCCCTTAATACTAACATTTACATACAAAAAAACTGTTTGTAATTGGAGCATAATTTTGTTGCTGTTTGTAATAATTTCCTATCAAGTTTACGGAATGAAATAAACATATTTTACCAAACTCTCTTAGTTTTTCTTTGTTAATTTACAACCTGATCTGCACCACTTCAGCAGTATGAACTTAAAACGTGCCACAAGAAGCCCACAAAAATTAAACTTTGTACAGTACAGACCAAATTATTTCCCTACTTTTGCATCAAAACTAATAACTGCAAATCGTTTACAAACTTAAGTAAATAGTACTAATACTATAAATTATATCAAAATTTCATCATTGTTATATAGTGCTAATTTTATCGCATATATACTTTTAATGCAATTTATAGCATTAGTATTATCTACACACACATATATGTGTATGTATGCTTCATTTCGTCGAGACATGCTTTAGTAGGAAGCACACAAATACATTAAATTTGGAACCTTGATGTTATTTAATTAAATGGTCCAAGTATAATAATGATTTAAATCTTACTGTTGGAATATTAAGTAAATGTCGCCCAGTGGTGGCATGCATGTCCATATGAAATTAAATATAACCACGCCTTTTCAATAATAAATGCTATTTCTAAAGTGCTTCTTCGTTGTGTTTTGTTACTTTTTATCCAACATAAAATTTTAAATGTATTTATTTCAAATATACCACTTGTGAAAACTGTACAGCGTTCGATTGAGAAAGATGATCCAGTTTTATTTGATATACTTATATCAAAAAGACAAGTTTTGAAATTACGATTTTTTTTCTCGAAGGAACAAGTTATATATTTTTAGGCAAATTCTTTTTCAATTTCCATTTTAAGTGAACTTTCAAAAGGGATGATAAATGAACGTGTGATCACTTTTATGGCGTGATTCACAGTAGTAAACGAAATGGTACTTTAGTCTCATCTCCGAAACATAAACCTTTTACTTAATACATCCTCCTATCCACGTGCTTCAGGGATTTTTATGTTCTCAACTCACTGTTATGACTGCATTCGATACCCGGATGTTTCCAAGAGGCCCAACATATACTGACCATACTTTATTTACTAGTAGCGCATACACAAAACGAGATGCTTGCTAAGGCAATGCAAGATAGATTTGCAATTGTTTTATGGATTATAGCAGGCTTTATTTCATAGAACGTGTATTCTTTACGTCGATGTAACAAACAGTAATGTAATTACTTTGAGAAATATTAATCTCTATCCGTATATTTTTTGTACAGAAAACTTGTCATGTGTACAATTCATTGTGTTTCATTTTATTTATGCTATCATTGCTAAGTCAGAAACATTCACAGAAATCATTTTTTATTATATCTCTAAAATACACGATATAATTGAAAATGTAAAATGATACAAATTCTTAATTTCCAAAATCTG
>NW_013667261.1:27278-50868 GCF_000517525.1 Limulus polyphemus | reverse complement strand
CTTTATTTCATAGAACGTGTATTCTTTACGTCGATGTAACAAACAGTAATGTAATTACTTTGAGAAATATTAATCTCTAAGATACACGATATAATTGAAAATCTTCCTATTTATTTAAACTACTAAGATAATGTAAAATGATACAAATTCTTAATTTCCAAAATCTGTACAGTAGTGCGGTAATTTCATGGTATACCTGTTGTCTGATTTACATAACAATTAAAGATTCGAGGACCTAGTATGCAGAAGGGCAGGTATAGTGATTAGTAGTGGCAGAATGAAATAAAACTAAATGTGAAGTTTTAGCAAACGTAAACACTTTAGTAACTAAAAAATGACTGAAGATTAAAGTGGAGGAGTATTGTAAAGTGATTGAGTTAGAAAATAAAATATCATAAACAGAAGTTAAGTAAAGATGACTCGCATGATAATCAGGCGCTAGTAGAAACTAGTAGGAGATGATTTCACAGCGAGTTCTGGCTTTCTCAAAATCAAAAACTGATCTGCTTCCCTCAGTGACCCAAGCAGATCTCCCTTGAAACTATTTATACTGGCTACACAACACACATTTTCTCTATGTAGCTGGCCAATCAGAAAACTGGCACTGTGATGAGAAGAAACGTCTGCTAAATTTTGTAGACATAAAATATACACTATAAGCAGTGGCGAAATGGCCCGCCGGTAAACCCTCAAATTTTATAATTTGCCACTTATTAACATTTAAACCCCTGTTCATAAATTAAAATCAGCGTTCTTTATCTATCTCGAATGGCCAGATTGATGTATAACACTGTAATAAACACTGAATACATTTAGACCTATAATATACTATTTATACCCTTTTCTTGAAGATCTTGTCACTGGTAAATATACATAAAACACATTCATAGCCTCTTGAGGAAAGCGTTTTATTGGCTAAACGCGTCACAATCTGTAAACGACTAAGATATTTTTGGAATTATGTTTATACAATAGACGGATATTTCCAGTAACTTTCTGTCTATAGGCTTCGATACTTGTGTGTCATGCAAGACTGAACACGAATACATCTGCATAGACGTACGTACAAGTTACAGCACCATACTTCATACCTGACTATTACCTCATAGTTTTATGTTTTGTATAAAAATCTGAGAAAAATCATGAAATTATTACAAAGTTTGAGGAAGTCCTGGACCTATCGTTTAAAGCTGACAACAGTCTGTAGACTTCATATGTTAAAAATAAATAATGTCGGAAAAAAGGAGACAAGCGAGTGGATACCAAAAGCGCAAAACTTCTAACATGAAAGCTGCAGGAGTCTGCAAAGGTCACTAGAAATTTTGAATCACCATTCTTTGTTCAAAGAGCCCAGTTTAATAATAACAAACAATACTCGGGAAGTGGATCTGTGAGTAAAAGACTATACTAAAGTATAGTTTTGCTTATAGAAGTATCAGTTGGATCACATTATTATTTTGTTTTTTTCTACCAAAATATTAAAATTATCAGCTACAAATGGTACACGAATCAGTACTGTAGGAAACTTGTGGGTCTTCAATTTGTAAATTGGTATAATAATGCACTGTCGTAAACTCAACTTAAAACTAGTATATGATATGTTGTGATAGACTCGACAGAGGTATGTGTTGCAGTAATATTATTATTCAATCTGTTGGAGAAAGCTACAGATTTCTTCAAAAGTTCCTACAAGCGAATGGATATTTCGAAAAAGGAAACTGAGAGAAAGTTAAGGGCAAACACATTGAAAAGAATTAAGCAAATAGATGAAACACGTTGGTCAGGAAATTAAAGTGCATTATTAGATATATTTGGGACATCTACAGAACAATCCAAAGCCGTTTTGCCAGATCTGATCGAGTGTTTGGTTATATTGCAGCATTTAAAGTCACATGATGCTGCCACTAAAACAGAGGCTAGAGGGCTTTCTCAAGTATGAAACGATTTTGACTGCTCACACGTTCATGTAAATTTTTCATCGCATCACACCTGTATCAAAATGTCTTTAAACAAGTGGACTTGATTTAATTCAGGCTTAGAGTCAAATACAAGGGTGTACAGTTCAACTGGAAGCACTGAGAGATGTCATGCAAAGCATTGTAGATAGAACAGATTAATTTGTCAGACAAATGAACGAAATTTAGTGCAGTATTGATTGGCCTCGTCTGTTAGATATTGAGAATGTGATCAAGTTAAGGTGTCAGCTGAATTACCTGTCCAAAGGAAGGAAAATCGAAAAGCTAAGTATGATGAAACAAGACCTGCAGAAGGTAATAAAACTACATCACCTAAGACTACATACAGGATTGATACTTTCAACGTGATATTTGATCAAGCTATAGAAAGTCTGAAGAGACAATTTGCAGAACATGGTCAGCTGAATAAGATAGGTCAGCTCATGACACACCTATATCTTACAAAAGTAAGTTCTGAACTGGGACACTTTACAAGTGTGTATCGGAAGATAAGTTGAAGTTTAGAAGACCAGTATACTACCTTGGAAGAGGTGTTGGTTGAGGGAAGTGATACTGCTAATGCATCTGAGACTGACAACAGAATAGAACACAAGGACGTTACTTCCTGCTTAACGTGCGTTTTTCGTTTGCTTACGATCTACATGCTACATTCAAAAGCATATGACAACTTACTTAAAGTGTTTCACTTTCTTCTGACACTTTTCATAATTCAACTTCATTGTGAGATATGTTTCTCGAAGATAAAAATAAAAACAAAACTGAGGAGCCTGTTAACAACTAAAGATATCGAAGCTCTGATGTTCATAAGCAGTGAAACCAGCATTCTAAGTGAGTTACCAAACAGTCAAATCATAGACATGCTCTCAAAATCCTCTGATGAACTCAAACGGCTACTGTTGTATTGAATGCAAATTTTCAGATACTGTTAATGCACACAAACACAGGACACTTAGATGAATTAATTTATGTATGTGCTATGCACATATAGAAGAGAATCAAACTAATATATTAAGTCCACTGTAATTTCCAATTTTCAGATTTTACATGAACCTTTATATACGATGTGTTCATCCGCATAAAAAGTAGTGCCAAGTTGTTTAAACGACCTTATTAAAAAGCCCCCCCCCCAGTGGCACAGCGGTATGTTTGCGGACCTACACTGCTAGAAACCAAGTTTCGATACCCCTAGTGGACAGAGCACAGATGGCCCTTTATGCTTAATAATAAGCAACAATCTTATAAAACAAAAAATATTTATCGGAACTTTCAGTAGAAACTCCTTAACTTTTACTTCTTTATATTCATTTAATACATTTTGATATTTATCACAAAATATTTTAATCATTTTATTCAGAATTTCTTTACTAAATCCATTGAATATTAATTTTTGCATCAATATTTCAACATTCCGCGGTCACCTCCAAAATCCAAGGCACATTTTATATTTCACGTTATAGCAGGTACTCTGGGGATCCTTTTAATTTATGCAGTGTCTTTAATTCGATTTTGTTTTCTTTGTTGTTCTTTTTTTTTTGCTCATTTAAATACATATGTATATTGAACAATCCGACGACATAACTCATGGTGGTGATCAGATCGTCAAATAGCATTGCAGCACCGACCATCTGCTAACATTTTCAGATGACGTTTTTTGCTTCATTGAAGCGCTTTTTCGCTTTCTCCATCACTTCCAAACATTTACTCCAACAGAAGTATCATAAAACGAATACTATATAGATTACATTATCATCTATACTGTTGCCTAGTTTGTCTAGTGTGATTCATAACCAGATTTGCAGAAGAAGCCTCATGTTATGGACTGTATATAGACTACAGCATCACCAATACTGTTGCCTAGCTTGTTGGTGACTCATAAACAGGTTTAATGCAGCAAGAGTTTCATGAAAGAAATTGTATACAAAATACAGTATCACCTATACTTTTGTTTGATATTTTTTCTGGTGACTCCACAGCCGTGTTTATTACAATAAGTCTCGTGATACGAAATATACAAAGAATACGATATCATTTTCTGGCTTATTGGCGACTTCAGAACCAAGTTTACTGCAACAAAAGTCTTGTAGAACGAGAAGTATAAAGAACACGATATTGCCTATACTGGTACCTGGCTTATTGGCGACTTCAGAACCAAGTTTACTGCAACAAAAGTCTTGACGAACGAGAAGTATAAAGAACACGATATTGCCTATACTGGTACCTGGCTTGTTGGCAACTTCACAACCAAGTTTACTGCAACAAAAGTCTTGTAGAACGAGAAGTATAAAGAACACGATATTGCCTATACTGGTACCTGGCTTGTTGGCAACTTCACAACCAAGTTTACTGCAACAAAAGTCTTGTAGAACGAGAAGTATAAAGAACATGATATTGCCTATACTGGTATTTGGCTTGTTGGCAACTTCACAACCAGGCGTATTGCAACAAAATTCTTAAGGAACAAATTGTGTAAGTAATACGATATCACCTATACTATTGCCTGGCTTTTTTGGCGACTTCACAACCACGTTTATTACAGCAAAAATCTCATAGAATACGCTATCACCTACACGTTTTCACAGTCTATCGATTCCTCTATTATGCCTGGATGACACAGTAGTGATCAGCTTCAATTCAATTTTTTTTAGTTTTCAAGTCTATATAACAAGAGTAAATATCTTTGTTTTGTTTTTTCTGTGTTTGAAAATACTCTGAATATTCGAACGTTTTTAAAAGTAAAACGCTACAGTTTTGACAACTATATTTGTTACACTCTGTAAGCACCAGAGCGACTTTTGGAACCGACTTTGTGATATATGGGAAAGTACCTACACAAGTAGAAAGAACTTCTACCCAACATCTTAAACTACGCTATATTTCAGTAACATTTTATTTCTTTATATTCGAAGTCTTCATTTCCTTGTGTGTTTTAACTAATGTGATTTTGTTAATGTTTTCCATGCAGAAGTATCCACGTGCTAAATCTACACAATCTGACTGTTCACCACACCATATAGTCAACCATGGGAATTGCCATAACTGTAAAGAACCCAACTGTTCCCACCCTATGTCGCCAACCACAGGTATTTTCAAAACTGTACAAAATTCGAATCTTCATCATACCATGTCACCAACCACAGGTATTTTCAAAACTGTACAAAATTCGAATCTTCATCACACCATGTCACCAACCACAGGTATTTTCATAACTGTACAAAATTCGAATCTTCACCCCACGATGTCGACAAAACACAACTAACACAAAATAAAAGCTGATAATTTATAATATTAGCATTTTTCGAAAAGCTAAAAACGATAAATACTGTCTCCCTGTAATTCTTTCTGGTAGAAATCGTAATCAGTTCATGGTATAATCAAGGAAGTTCTTTACACCACATTATAATGTTCTGTCTCTGCCATTACTACATAAGTACACAAGATTTCCTCTGTGCTGGCTTTATCTTCAGTCAACTCGATCTTGATTGCATAGGTACGAACAAACTCCACTAAGAAAACGTGTTAGTATCATCAGTGAAAGCGTATAGGCGTTTCTTGTATGAAACTTAAAAAGGAAACTTCATGGTGAAGATACTTTAGACACTAAAAAAGTTATGAACATGACAGTAAACATGATGTTCTAGGTGTACCAGCGAGTGAACATGGTTTTCTAGGGGTACCAGTGAGTAAACATGGTGTTCTAGGTGTACCAGCGAGTGAACATGGTTTTCTAGGTGTACCAGTGAGTAAACATGGTGTTCTAGGTGTACCAGTGAGTAAACATGGTGTTCTAGGTGTACCAGTTATGAACATGGTGTTCGAAGTTTACCAGTGATTATCGGTAGCGTTTTAAATGCTAACATTCTAAGTTTTCTAGCGACTACCATGCATTCTTTCCAAAAACTAAAATCAAGTGGATAGCACATAACATTATGTAAATATTGTACTGCAAAATTCGAACCAGTAGGTCGAAAAGTAAGGGTGGTAACTCCCTTTCAGCCTTTTCGAATTCCTAGCAAGCACCTCCAGTTATACAAACTCTTGATGTTCTGAGTATTGTACCTAGTGACATCAACTGTTCTAACAGTTTAAGCCTAGAAATGTTTAGTGTATATGTGTATGTGATATATATTGCAGAAGCACTGCATTAGGGTTGCGACGCCCTTTCAGCCGTTGCTTTATTCATTATTCGACTTTTCTGGCTGTTCAGACTTTTCTCTCATTCTCTGCCATAGCGATTTAGGCTCGACGCCGTACAACCGAGTTTGTCCCACAGTTGTGCAGTGTCTCCTTTTCCTCTGGTGGAATTAGCACATTCTACCAAACGTCAACCTCTCTCTCGTGTTTGCTCGAAATATAGCGTCGTCAGAGCAACAGCATTGCTGATCCAGACCGCTATTGTTCTTGTCAGAATGAGGAGATACCTTTTGGACAACATCTCACAAAGAAAACACGAAGGAAGGAAGTAGATTGAAGGAATCAAGGACACAAATCAACCATCACTTCCACAACAACTAGAACCTGGTCGATAGCACCAAAATTTGTTTGATTGTGATTGTGTGTGGTAATTTAAGGATAACTATCTCGATCTTCACGAAAAAAAGAACTTTGTAGATCTAATGCGCAGAAGGAAAAGATTCGAGTGATGCTCAAGCAAAAATAAACGTTTTGTTACCTAAAGAAGAACTGAATATTAAAGGCTGATATTCAAAATGAAGGAGTGTTATATTATGTTCAAGTTAAAGGATAACTTATACTAAACTGTATTTAAAGGTTAAAAGAATATAACCCGTATATAAGCAGGCACTTGTATAAAGGATTTTCATGTGACGTCATTCATATTGTATTCAAATACAATGTATACATCATAAACTAAAAAATAATAAAGCCAAAAAATTAATTTAGAAAATTGTCTGGGAACTTGTAATATATACATAATAGAGACACTAGTGTAGTCAATACCGGACTTCTATAATTTTCTGTTTTCCTTTACTTGTACGTCTATCTTCTAGGAAGCAGGGGCCCCTGACCACCAAATAATTCTTGAGAGGGGACTACAAATGTTTTGGTACTTAATATTTCTACATCAGTGAGAAAGAGAGTGGAGAGTCAATTGATAATACGTTTTGTAGTATAATTACTTTAATGCTAGGATAAAATTTCAATGTTCCCGCGGCACTGCCACCTCATACAAAAATTACATACTATAATTGGTGTTTCGCTATTAGTGTTTAGAAATAGTTTAACTTCTTAAATTTCTAGTTTTAGGTTAGTTTCAAAATTGTGTGTAATTTTTGTCCAAATACCTATAGTAATAGACGTACATTGTTACGGTCCAAGAATGAGTACACTTACTGGAATTACTTCATTTATTTTATGTACAAATAATTAACAATGTATATATTAAATGCAATTTATTTTGTTATAATGCATTTACGGTAAGCTTATACGTCATCAAAAGTGAAACATAAAGTGGTGGAGGTTACCCGCCTTGTATAGGAAGAAGAATCTGTCCTTTCCTGGGATTTCCTATTCAAAACAGCTAGTAATAAAATCCTTATATGTAACCACACTTTTATAAGTCACCAATGACTCCCCAGTACACTAGGATGAATTGTGAATTAATTGTTTGTATATGTTTGATTACACAGGCCTGCGAATTTAAAGTTATAGGATTTCTATCATCTTGTATCAAGACTTCTTGAACCTACGTGTTTTTATGATATCATGAACATGTTTTATTATCATATGTGTTAACAAAAATATAAACAAACTGAAGAAAATAGAAGACACTGATGTCAAACAAATATGCATCCTGATAATATTTGTGAAATCTACGTTGTTTAGTATCAAAACTAGGTGTTGTGGTCTTTCTTTTATGTATTGCATTATGACGTTTTGCGAAAAATCTGTACGTGATGGAGAAAAATGGATATCATTTTCGGATTCAACGTACAGGAATTAGAACATGTAAAATTTTGAAGACAATAAAACTGTCGTAGGCCTGCGTTATTGAAGGTCGGGCAACTAATCGACTTGTCATTTACCAAGTGTTGAAAATAATGTTTATGGTAAATGTACGAATCAGATATTTCGGCAAGTTTTAATTTAGCAGTATACCTAATTTTTAAATAGTTCATCTGAGCTTTATACTATATGATACAAATAAAAACACCTATATCTTTTACTTAAACTTTGTATTAATTGAAATAGTATATAAGTGCTTTTACTTGTAGCAGTAGTTAAATTTAATATTACCTCGTCCATGATTAATGCTGCTGGTGTGACCCGCCAAGGGAATTGATTGGGTTGCTGTATCATATTTCTTCGCACTTAATGGTAAAAATAGTCAGACTAGCGAAATAAATATAAATTTTGGTAAGGTAAGAATCACCTTTAGATAATAGATGGCCCGGCATGGCCAGGTGGTTAGGTCACTCGACTCGCAATCTGAGGGTCGCGAGTTCGAATCCCAGTCACACCAAACATGCTCGCCCTTTCAGCCGTGGGGGCGTTATAATGTGACGATCAATCCCACTATTCGTTAGTAAAAGAGTAGCCCAAGAGTTGGCAGTGGATGGTGATGAATAGTTGCCTTCCCTCTAGTCTTACACTGCTGAATTAGGGACGGCTAGCGCAGATAGCCCTCGTGTAGCTTTGCGCAAAACTCACAAACAAACAAACAAACAGATAATAGATATATTTTTTAACAGTGTGGGTGGCCTTTGGAATTAGTTGTCTTCAAATATGGTGGATGCACTAACCTTATGGAAGTTTAAGGGAAGGTTAAATCAATATTTGAATGATAAAGGCTGGCTTCGGGGGTGTATTTCTTAACAATTAGTTTAATTTAATGGATGGGATGGGCCAAGAAGTCCCTTGTTGGCCTTAAATTTTATGCTTTATTATGTTATGTTAATATGGCGTTTAAATTTTGACTGACGTCATACTATCACGTGAGTGAAAATCCTTTATAAAAACTACGACAGGATTTCCCAACCATTTCTGGCTCCCTCCACATCAAAAACGTATCTGCTCCTGTCAGAGAACGAAACGAACCTCTTTTGAAAGCGCTCAAAGTGCATACACAATACACATTCTCTCTACAGATGAATAAGATAAATCAATGTTGACGTTTTTTTAACACTGGGCGTATGTGCATTGTTGTGTGCATTCCCCTTGAGCTTCAATGCACGATTTAATTTCCTTTTCATTTGGTATGTTATCCAAAGTTTGCACTTGTTGCACTAAAAGCTACAATGATTTAGTTCAACTCAAACAAGAATCTGTACGGAACATCACGAGTGTTGAAAGTAATTAATTATCTTTATGCTTCGCAGTAATTATTAAGCATGAAAACTATGAAACAGCAAAGATAAAATTTAGTGAAATTTCCTAGCTTTGGATTAGTTTCTCTGTTCTGAATATTATCATAAAAAACACGATTCTTTTGCATTTAATGATCGATGATGACATGTAAAACGTGATAGTTGTGCATTAAAGGAAAATCGGCAGTAGCTGAGACATATTTCACATAAAAAAAGCACGGTTCATGATGTAGCAAAAGTTGAATCTAAAAGCTAACAGCGAAAATTTTATTAAACATTATCGATCTTCAGTAAAGCTTACTCACTAGTTAGTTACCAGACATTTTAATAATACCTTTCTCACCTTCGAAAGAAATGAACATTTCTACAGTTTGAAATGTGCAAGATGAAGTCTAGTGGAATTTAACTTCTGGTTACCAAACACTTGAAAATGTTTCTTAACTCAAGAAAATAATGGAGATTGTGAAAGCTTGAAATGAACAACGTGGCACACAACACTGAATAAAATGTTATATTGAAGAGTGAAAAGTTAAATACAAATTCCATCTTTCATGCGATATTTAATACATAATTATCATAACTCTCAAGGACTAAAAGGCAACGCAAAAGCTACCAGATAATATTAGTTCAGGCTCAAAATTTTTGTTTTCAGCCCTATATTTCATATCTTGATGTGGCAATTTAATTGTTCCTTTTTTATTTTATAAATCGCTTCAGAACCTGATTCAATGTTTAAGCTTACTACAAAGAATAAAATTCATGTTAAAAAGTAACATGAGATTTGGCAGGATTTGAAAACAACCGAGTGTCCTAAATGGAATTTAACTGTTCCTTCCTTACGTGAAAAACGGTATCACTGATTGCTGATAATTTTCAAAAATCACATACCACAACTTTATCTTATATGTTCCGCTGATTGCACGATAACGCCAGAGCAAAGTTAACAGATAGATATGTTGTAAATTATAAAATATCTTAATTGCACTGAGACTTATATATCACTTAGGCACTACAACCCAATCTTCAGTTTAACATCTCTGATGACCAATATGAAATTCGTGAATTATTTAAAAGCAAATCTACAGAATTTATTTTAACTTTGGAGTACTTCCGAAACACTTACTTCCTGTATCGCATTATATTCACTTTGGGATGATTCAACGTCCAATAATAACTCTTTAGATATGTTAAAATAGAAGTTAATAAAGTTAGGTCGTATTATACCCTTAAAGCAATCATCAGAAATATCAGACATTTCTGTTTACGTGTTTTTGCTATAAAGTCTGCAGGCATTCCCAGTATACTTCTTTTTCTTTGAACTTTAGATCATCAAACAAAATTATTCAAAGTCCATTACTTACAGCAATTATCGATATTACGTTAATGTACTTATATAAAAAATAAATTTAAACTGTATACCTCAACTCATGAATGTACGAACGCTAATAATCTAAATAAAGATAATTTTACACAGAAGTGTCCTCAGAAGCCACTTAGGCATCTGACCCTTTTTTAACTAAAACTTTCAAAACTAAAAAGCTCGCACGCACATATCTCACAAAAAATCTCAAAAGGTAATGCATGTCTGTATATAAAGCTTAATTTGGGCCGAGAAAAGTATTTTCTATATGGGCAAATTTTACACTTGTTATATACAGTCTTGATCAAAATGTTTTCATATTTTCTAACAAATAATATCGTTATTATTAAGATGAAATACAAATACACTTAGTGCTGTAAAAGTGAGAAATACATGTTATAATAAACATCTACATATGTAATTTGTATAATTAGACAGGTTCTATAGACATCATGAATAACTTATTAGAACAGCTAACAATTTAATCAGACATCTGTAGAAAGATGTGAAATTCAAAATTTCACCTATCACAACAACTTTACCAAAACTTATATAATGACAAAATATAACCTCAAATTATGATAAATAGCGTCTATAACCTTATATCAGTTCATATTAAACATTCAGTACTTTGTTGGTCCTCCTCATACTCTAATAACCTCCACAAAGCGACGTAGCATGCTGTCGATAAGGTTATTGATGTAGTCAACCGTGATTTCATCCCAACTTGTCACTTGAAGGTTTAGAGTCGGGGTTAGCAATTGTATGGCTCAGTTCTGCCCAACAGTTCTCAATGGGATTACAATCTGGAGACTTTGCTAGCCAAGGCAATCTTGTAACGTCCTCCTGGTCGAGATAATCCTGTACTGATGTTCCTGGAATACAATAATATAACTAAACCTTGCCATAGGATATGGCAGAAATATTCTCTCCATGTGATGTCTGTAGGAGATGCCATTGATGTTTCCATGGAAGACATAAAGAGCAGTTTTTCTACGATGATGAATAGCTGCCCAAACATCTACTGTACCAATTCCTATGGAAAAGACTGTCTTTTCTCATCTGTTCTCCAGTCAAACGACGAACACGAGATCTACCATCAGTTTTAACAAGCCGGAAACAGGACTCACCTGAAAAGATAACATGTCGCCAGTGCCCTAACTGTAGGTTGGCATGCTGTCTTGAAGGCGGTTAATATCCGTTTCCAGATAGCTCTTCTTGCAAAATAATCTTGCTTGGTCAGTCTCCTATTCATTGTTTTTCTGGATACCCTGGAATGAATGTGTTTATGCCATTTCTGTCGTAAGTTGTTGCAAGAGTTCTTTTGACCTTGACATGTAAACCTGATCAAAACACGATCATCTCAGGCAGTAGTTTTCGGTGTCTACCAATAAACTTTCTTGGAAGAACGTTTCTTGTAGTCCAATCACGCTTTAGGATTTTGGATACAGTACACTAGAGGTACCCTACTGTTCTGGCAATGTCCATTTCCTTTATATCATTTCTGGACAGTCGATCAATCTGACGCCCTATAACTTTTGGCACGTGAAAAGACATGACTCTGCATCAAATACAAATAAATTGTCTGAATATAGCATCGAACTGTTTCGAAAAACACCAAAAGCACATCCTTTTATAAAAAAACAAAAAAAGAGGTGTGTATATGTGTGTGTTTTGACGAACAACGGCTCAAAATAGCTTATACAGACCAGAATAACAACTCGTACATGTTTGTCCAATCATACATTAACTTCTCTATTACTAATCGGACATCTCTTCAATAACTATTCCTGCATGTAGACAACAACATCAGTATAGAGCAGTATGCAAATATTTCGGCCAAGAGTGTATAAGCCACGACGTCAGATTTAAGTTTATCATTCAAAGTCATAATGATTTGGAATACCTGAAACATCCCTAGTTATTCTTTCGTGAAAAAATACGAATATCGGCATATTTTAAATTTAATACAGTATTAAATGTAGCTAATATGTATTACAATTATATTTCGACACAAAATTATCACGATGCTGCATAACATTTGGTTTGCTTAAGGATTTACCAGAATGTTGCTCAAAATAGTGTGGACATCGAGAGAAGGAATTCATCATCTTTTTTCTACTACTTCTAATATTTCAAAATAAGAGAAATATAATACGCATCTCAAGAAAATGAAGCTGAAGACTTGCGTAAATAAACAACACATACATCATAGTGAATACTAAGATGCTATATTCAAGCATTTGCTTTTGCATTATGAAGCGTAAATCGTATTTAGCCTTCCAAAACGTTTTTTAGTTCTGATAATCCTACAAAGTAAGGCAGAGCTGTGTTACTTGATTATATAATCTCAAAGTAAAAAATAAATAAATGAAGCATCAGACAAAAGTTATTTTAATCACTTTTTATTACATTTACTCCCGAAAGAAATTAGAGGATGTGATGGAACGAAGTTTTCCTCAGTAATTTTGACAAACGCGTAGCGTATGCCGTATACTTCCTTTAACTTTATCATTTGCTGTACACTTACTTACAACATATGTAAGCCTATTTGTTCTTAAACTTACACTCCACAATATTCTAGAAGTTTCTTTTTTTAAGTGTTAAATAATCAATTGTCAATAAATTTTGATCAAAAGTAAGCTTACTATTCAGATCAGAATTAAAAAGTAACATAAATTAACAAAGACAATATAATTTTAATCCTTCCTCGGCTAATGCTGGAATTTTGTTGCGCCACCCTCCGATGAAAAATGTTTTCATGGTTACAGGAAATCAGGTTCATTTATTTTCGGTTGTATCCCTTGAAAAATGTTAAGATGTTAAAACTTTTCTGAAATGTTCTGGTTGAATATATGTCTGATTCTCTTATAGTCTGATAAAGAAGTAGCATGTTGAGAGAAGGAAATCTTATTCAACGAGTCTATTTTCTGAAAAATACACTTGAAACGGCAGTCTGCACCTACCGGTGTCACTGAAAGAGATAGTGGCGGCATCTCGAAGCAAAAAATCCAACTTTAAGCATGAATTTTTGAACTTAACGGGCTCATGGTTTTGTCTGTCTAGATTACGTTAATCTTGCAATTAATAGTGGTGATTGAAACAAAACACTAAACATGTTAAGGAATAAAACGTGAATTGATCAGATCGAGTTAAAAATATAAGAGTTTGATTTTTATCAGGAAAATGTTAATTTGTTTTAACCAGTTGGAAATGTAATTGATTTATACTTAAAGGAAAGTGTGTTGACCGTAAATAGTCAGAAAAAAAAGGTCAACTTGTCCGTTAAACGCAATCTCTTTACTCAGATGAATTTTCACATTCCACTCTTATCTTTTATTGCCCATTATGAATACCATGCGCTCAACAAAGGGGAAGTCTCCAGCCCCCCAAGCCCTCCCCTTAGCCATGAACGTTTAAAATTTGTACAAATAATCTAGTAAAGAACATTATGGTTAGATAGATGAATACATATCTCTTAGCTGAACTATCTTAAAGCAATGAGAAGTACATTTGTTTTGTTTTCTATTCGCCACCATTATGTTACACACAAAATACATTTATCATCCAGAGTATATCATTTAGAAAATGGTGGGTCAAAAGTTAGTTCACTCTGTTAAGTACAATATCTTGATATACCATCTTTGAACGTTCAAAATTAAATGTAAACTAGACAAGAAAGTTGCAAAAATGTTTCGCTACAGAAAAAGTGGGCAGCGATTACACATCTTCGGACCCAATCTGCTTTTAACGTTATAATTACTTATAAATATCTTATGTGTTTTAAACATTAAACGACTAACTAAAATGTCTACTCTGACAATAACTGTTGAAAACATGTTACCAAGTCTAGATTGTTGTAATACATTATAAATACCAAGAATTTTTGAATAAAGATATTGAAAAATGTTCTCTATTCTTATTTTTTTAGAAATCAGCTGTATTTGTTTGTTTGTTTTGAATTTCGCGCAAAGCTACAAGAGGGCTATCTGCGCTAGCCGTCTCTAATTTAGGAGTGTAAGACTAGAGGGAATTCATCACCACCCACCGCCAACTCTTGGGCTACTCTTTTACCAACGAATAGTGGCATTGGCCATCACATTATAACGCCCCCACGGCTGAAAGGGCGAACATGTTTGGTGTGACGGGGATTCGAGCCTGCGACCCACAGATTGCGAGTCGAGCACCCTAACCACCTGGCTATGCCGGGCCCTCAGCTGTGTTATTAGCATACACTATCTTACCCAAAGTCATGTGACACACCTCTGATTGCAGGAAAATGGGCGTGACGACGAAATATGCAAATAATTTTGTCTATAAAGATGATCAGCGGTTCGCTCGGAAGTCATTTCGAACTTGTACGCCGAACGATGAGTACACGGAAAGAGCTAACAGAGTTTCAAAGGGGAAGGATAGTTGGATGTCATTTGGGGAAAATATCTGTACGTGATATTGCGCAACAATTAAGCATTATTAGGCCTACAATTGGCAACGTGCTGAAAAAATGGAAGTCCACAGGTGAGTGACAATGAGCCCAAGAAACGACCAGGTAGACATAAAATACTGACTGACAGGAGCCGACGCACCTTGAGAAGGCTGGTTATCTCATCTCGCCGTCAGACCCTGGAGAATCTGTGTTTGGAGATGTGTGCAGCCACAGGCAATCATATAAGTGTTTCTACGACACGTGAAGAGCTGCATGTCATGAATTTTCACAGAAGAACTGCAGCCCACAAGCCGTTGGTAACAAAAACAAATGCATACCATCGATTGACATGGGGAAAAGCACACTGAACCTGGACCGTGGATCAATGGAAATCGTTCCTGTGGAGCGACGAGTCACGCTACACGCTCTTTCAGTCTGATGGACGTGTTTGGGTATGGAAGGTGCCTGGAGAACGCTTATTACTTGAGTTTGTTGTCCCAACAGTGGAATTTGGAGGTGGGGGTATCATGGTCTAGGGGTGCTTCTAGTGGTATGGACTAGGTCCACTGGCCGCAGTGCATGGATCCATGAATGCTGAGCCCTACATTGATGTTCTGAACAATTCTGTGTGTTCTACATTGTGGCAATGTTATGTTATCGACCCTTACTTCTTCCAACATGATAACACTCCATGTCACAAAGCAAGGATTATGAACGTGTGGTTTCAAGAGAATAACATAGGAACATTGCAGTGGCCAACACAGAGCCTTGACCTCAACTCGATAGAACATCTTTGGGATGAACTGGAACGCATAATTAGGGCAAGGCCAAGACGGTCTTCTTCAGTAGTGGAGCTTACTGACGCTTTAAAAGAGGAGTGGAGCAGAATACCACCAGCTTTCTTCCGGAAATTAGTAGTTAGTCTTCCACGACGCATTGAAGCAGTCATTAAGGCCAAAGGCAAGCCAACTCGTTATTAATTTATTGGAATAAAAACAAGTTATATTCATAACTACCCGTGTCCCATGACTTTTGGTAGGATAGTGTATCTAGTATATTTAAATATTACCAGTATTGTTAGAAGGAGGCATATTACAGTATCAAATGTTATGCATTATATTTATTCCCTCACCGATCATTCTACAAACATAAGTATTTTTCTAAAGCGCCTATATTTCACACCACATTTCAGAGATTTTTATTCTTCTAGGATTAAAATTAAGAATATGGGTTTTAAGCCACTTTTATTCATCGTTGTATATGAAAGAACAACAGCTTAGAAGACAGACAGTATTAGTGCTAAACCATTGCAATATATCTCTGCATTCCAACTTAGTAAATACGTTTTTCGAACTTTTGAGGTAAAAAGAGGTTTGATTTATCTCTAAAGTGTCAGAGCATTCGGTGAAGCTTATTCAGTTTAAATACGCCAATAGCTTTTATCAGCAATATAACAAAATCTTGGTAGGAATAAACATGTTATTGTGGTTAGCGTGCCAGGTTTTGGATCAGAAAGTCAAGGTTCGTGCCCGTCATATGCTGTTAAAGAAGTTCTATACTTTGAAGTCCAAATGAACTCTAAAAGTGACAGGCATTTCCACTTTTCAGTTAATAGTAGCTTCTGGCCGATTGCTCAACTTTAGGGTCTCTGACTAGGCCGTTAAACCTATGTGTTGCATAAGTCGTCGTTAAAATCAAAAGACCAAATACCATTTATCCTTGTAAGGTATCGATTTTTAAGTATTCATTTTTAATTGAACTTGTTAGCTTTTATCATGTACAACTCAAAATCTAACTCGCACTATATGTGTATTCAGGAAGATTTGTTGTGAGATATCAGCTAATACGTTTTTGTTGTATTGTTAGCTCACAGAAAGGAGAAGAATGAAGAATAAGTTAGTGCTGGGATGGTTTGAAAGCTATACAGCGTAAGGAAATCTTTATCAATAAAATGATACACAGATTGATGTATGCAACTTTAGGTAAAATAACTGGTCAAAAGAGGGCACCACAGAAGAGTAAAGAACTTTATACTAAGACGTTTTCACGTTTCCGTCTTCTCATTTCATTATAAACACTATAGACTTGAGTTTATTATTCATGAAATTAATAATATGCTAATGTAACTCAGTTTTCTAATTTATAAATTATAAAAATTCTCAGTTATTTCCAGATGTTTAAACCATTTATAGTCAATGTATCCTTGGGCAATTTTCATGGAAACTTGTCGCTAACTTCTTACAATAGTGTTGGATTGGTTTGATTTTAAACAAAATATTTATTAGCTCGTCATTTCATTAGTAAGCGTTATACCCACAAGTCTTTCTACTGTCTCTTGAGGTGAATAACTCGAACAGGTAACAAACAAAAGTGATGTTAGAAAAAAAGCATTGCTTCTTGGTATATTTTACATTTTTCTGATATTTCTTTCTTTCTTAAATATTTATAATATTTTAAACATATGTTAAGGAAAAATATCAGTTTAAGCTTGGAAAGGAAAATGTCATATTTCTGACCTTTAATAACTTCTAACAACTTTAATTTTTTTTTCGTTGTTGATTCACAACAAGAAACAAGGTAGCTTTGTCCACTGTGAAAGTTGTCGGCAGTTCTTAAATATTTTTATGTCAATGATAACATCAAACTACATGTTGCATCGTTCTCAGATTTCTGATGAAGACCAGTCTCTGTAGGACGCAAAATCTAACTGACTGTCAGCCATTCAGAATTTTCTTAATGCTCAAACAAACTTATCATAATAATCAATTTAAATTTCATACTATCTTTCAGTAACTATAGTAAACCCAGTCTATTATATTCTGTACCTAACAACGAACAGATCTACTTTACTTCAGAACACGTAAACGCAGACTTACTCTATCTATAATTCACAAAACACCAGTTTATTCTATTATATATTAAGTCTTACAAAACACATATATATATATTCTATTATACACATCACATAATAGTGGTGTTTTGTATTGTAAACTGTAGCTCACAAAACACAGACCTTTCATATTGTATACTATATTTCACAATACGCAGATCTATTTCGGCAAATTATTATTAGATTTATTGTGACGTAATTCAATAAAAATTTCCAAACAACAGATTATTCTCTGCCAGCCTAGACTTTATACATAACAAGGCTTGACGTCTGGTAAATAAATTACCAATATCAACACCTTTTCACACAAGGCTTTGTGTGTTGTTGACATGCAACTCTAAAAGTGTGCAGTTGACACGATATTATTCACTCTTCTTATGGAAATATATTAGGCTAGCAGGAAAGTTGTGGTGCAAATTATTATCAGCCTTATTGAGATGAAATATATAAATGAATACATGATCGAATTTATTTAACCCTAGAATTATTCAACAAGTCGGTTTATCATCAGAAACACACATCTATGTAAAGGATTTATTGATGGCATTTTCGGATTAAATCATTTATGTTCGAATATTAATGTCTACTGGAGATACTCTAAATTTGTCAACTTTACCTACATACAACCGAATACTTTTTTCCTGTTATAGGCATCTCTATCAAGCGGTATGGGCAGAAAATGTCTAATATTGAGAATAACAATTTTGTTAAACCAGCTCATGGAACCCAGCTTAACCTAGTAGTTACCATGTCCTGATAAAAAAAAATCCGAAGATTCGTGATTCGCAACCTCTGTACGCAAAAACTTTCTTTATATAAGTGCGCTAAAAGAATGACATTTAAATCACACTATTCGACCAGCCCAAAAGTTGACGGTAAGTATTGTTCACTAGCTACCTTCCCTCTTGTCTGTCGGTTCAAAATTGGGATTGGTTATGAGCAGATAGCCATTGTGTGGTTTTGCATGAAATTCTGAAGCAAACACAGACCATGCTGGCAAACTGAAACATCCTTCTGTAGGTATGATGCACTGTATTATAAAATCGTTTCTACTGAGTTTTCGAACACGGAGTTGAATTGGTCATGTTTATTACCATTTAAAAGTAGTGTATAACAACAGACACAACTTATTTATCAGTTACTGATATTGTCCCTTCTGATAGTTTAATGTCCTCCTAATTCAAGAAGCATAAATTGAAAGTATTAGTGGTCGAAAATTAAGTTTTTTCATGTTAAACAAGAACCTAGAATAAGCCTACAATTACATTAACACAGGAATGGGAGCACATAAAAGTAACCAAGACAAAAAATGTAAGCCGCCGAGCTGAGTGAGCCATACATATTTAACAGTTTATATCTTAACTGTTGCGCAACAAATACAAAACAAATATGCACATGCAACCTACAGAAACATACACACACTGCATAATAACTGCAAAAAAAATATTTTAATTGTACAAAAAAGTACAAACATAAGTCTGAAAACTCCCCAAACAAAAACAGACTATACAGAATAGCCGTCTGTTCCTATTGCCTTAAAACAACTTGCTTGGTAGTCTTAATCCAGTTCAAAACAGACGTTAGCCTTGGTTTTTAGGACTTCACTGAATTGGCTGGTAACTCATTATCACTTGGAAAAGATAATCCTGCTTGCTCAGTACTTCGTTTCATAGACTTGGAAAAGATAATCCTACTTGCTCAGTACTTCGGTTCATAGACTTTGAAAAGATAATCCTGCTTGCTCAGTACTTCGTTTCATCGACTTGGAAAATATAATCCCGCTTGCTCAGTACTTCGTTTCATAGACTTGGAAAATATAATCCCGCTTGCTCAGTACTTCGTTTCATCGACTTGGAAAATATAATCCCGCTTGCTCAGTACTTCGTTTCATCGACTTGGAAAAGATAATCCCGCTTGCTCAGTACTTCGTTTCATCGACTTGGAAAAGATAATCCCGCTTGCTCAGTACTTCGTTTCATCGACTTGGAAAAGATAATCCTGCTTGCTCAGTACTTCGGTTCATCGACTTGGAAAAGATAATCCCACTTGCTCAGTACTTCGGTTCATAGACTTTGGAAAGATAATCCCGCTTGCTCAGTACTTCGTTTCATAGACTTCTCACTCGCATTTCTTGCAGCAGTATCTGACAAGTTAACAGTAGACTTCTCTCTGGAGATGCTTTTTCTTGCATAATTTGACACTTATTTTTTTGGACTTCAGCACTGGATTCAGCACATCAGCCTTGTTTTCTGAAAAGTTTCTTGCTAATTTTCATCAATTTTCTGCTAGCTTGGAATCTTGCTTTTGAAGTAGCTCTGAATTTTCATTTCTATTTTCTTGCTTTACATTTCTTTTTAGCCAATCTTTCTTGGTTTGGCTGTAATGAGAATGAACTGACAAGCCATTCTCCTTTCGTATAGTTATTACGAAGGACCTTTCTGTCATTGCTTCCATAACTTAGACAAACAATACAAAAACATTATTCAGGAATGTCAGTTTTCCGAAGCCACTATCCATATGGCTTATTTAAAGAATATTTTTCTTTGTACCATTGCCAACGCCATTTGTTTTTCACAGCTGTATCAATTAGGGCTGTGTCATCTTCGTGTTTCGAGAAAACTAGCATGATGAAATGTTCATCATACATCCCTGCAATCAACGATAATGTGGATATAAAAGAGGATAATAAATTGGAATTAGCAGAAATGGTGTTTGCCACATAGTGGCGCATTATAAAACTACAAACAATTGTTTTATACGGTTTATATGTATAGCAATACAAGACACTCCGTCTAAATTTTGTAAGATTCCTTCAAAACTCCTAAGAAGGAAAATGCCCACCTCTGTATTGAGAATATTCCTTTTTCTATGTACCAAGACATTTGCTTTATGAGTATAATTTCACCTGGAAATGAAAATCTCTTTCAAGTTATCATAAATATTTTGATGGTAACAAGGGCCGAAAACGGCCTAATGTTAACATGCCGGCCTGTTGAGCTGGGGGCCTGTGGTTCGCGCTCCGTTATAGCCAAAAACAAAAATAAGTCGTACTCCGCACTTTGGGGCAGTGGGTAATTTATAAAAGCGGTGGACAAATCTTACTATTTGATCTGACAAGAGAAGTCCAAGAGTTTGCGGTAGGCGTTGTTGACTAGTTTCCTTCTCTCTCTAGTCTATCAGTTAAAATTAGGGACAGTTATCGCACGTGTTCCTCGTACAAGTTTGCACGAAATCGAACATAGAAACAGATTCGGTGACGAGGAACCCACTTTGAGACTAATAATGGCTGGAGACGGCTTGAATGGGTAATGAAGAAAAACTACGTTGTACATTTGCTGTTATGTTAAACTTATATTAAAGTTTTTCTTCATTACCTATTCAAGCCGTCTGCAGCCATTAATAGAAACAGATTGATGGTAAGGAAGATATAAAAGCTTTTCCTTTTGTGCCCAAGATTCCATGAAAAATATTACATTTTCTAAGATTCAAGTGACTTAACATTAGAAGGCTTATAAAAATATTGTTTTATGTACCAGATTTCTGGTTTTCATGTGCTGGAAATAAAATAATATCAAGGATTAAGAACCAAACTTGATACTTTGAGCAATGACTATGCAACCTCGGATACGTATATACATATATGTTGATACAGCATGAACACATTTTGCAAAGATTTGAAATTTACTTTCCTTTTCTATTTTTTTCTTAAATAAGTAAACTTCATAATTCTGACAAATATTTATGAAAATATTTATATATGTTATGGACGGACTTTTACTAACAATTATTTTAATGAATGTTTACAACACTAATAAATACAAATGAACGTGAATATTCGATTCAACTATATTATAGAAAGTTTTACTGTTGTATAAGGTAATAAAATGTCATAGTTACAGTTAATTCAGGTTAACTTTTAGTTCGTATCTTTTAATGTTAATCAACTTATTTAAGTAAATTTAATAATGCATTTGAAGAATTAGCTTTACATCGATATTAAATTATGGCACGTAATAAATCTATTTTCTCAATTATAATATATTTACAAATGTGGAAGATTAGCGTTGAACATGATCTACAATTTTATCTGTGGGGGAATTATTATAGCGAACACGAATCCAGCTGTTCAATTAAGAATACCTATGTAGGCTGTGGTTGCTACTGACTCGTTTCCCTCCCTTTGTTTAACAGTTCTAAATTATGGATGACTATGCCTGAACCTAACGATCTCTAAGCCGGTCATTTAGCTCATTGTGTTGCACAAGATGCCGCTCAAGTTGAAAATGTTAAATAGTATTTATGCATATTGTGGTTCTCATTATAAAAGATGACTCCATAGTATAATAATGGTTGGAGACGGCTTGAATGGGTAATGAAGAAAAACTTTAATATAAGTTTAACATAACAGCAAATGTACAACGTTTCGACAAGGTTTTGTCATCATCAGGTACCTTGTCGAAACGTTGTACATTTGCTGTTATGTTAAACTTATATTAAAGTTTTTCTTCATTACCCATTCAAGCCATCTCCAACCATTATTAGTCTCAAAGTGGGTTCCTCGTCATCGAAATCAATTGATTTAATTGTCATTTCGATTATTGAATAGCTGAAAAAATCAAAAACGCTAGTTGATTATTATTGTGACATTTATTGATTTAATCATAAATTCAATTTATCAATTATTTTACAACACTAATCAATGTAATTGATGTTCATAGATATTCAATCATTAACCGAGTTACTCTACCAACTCTATCAAATAAAAGCCTAAATTCAACACAAAAATCTTTTTTAACCAATAATGATAATTTCAGATCCAACTAAAGGTAAAAGAAACCATCACCTATAAGTCTGTTATGAAGTACAAAATATACAAATGTAGACAAAATCTCCTTTTAGGCAATAAACAAAAGTTTTAAATTTTGGTAAGAGGTATAGACTTGGTTTAGTACTTACCGGATGATACTGTTTGAGGAACAACTGTAACAGTTCTGCCAATTCACTTGTTAGTATTTCAATGATGAACATCTTATCGTGAGATTGGTAGAAACGAGCCTTGCTGCGGGTAAACGGTTCTGTTGCTACAGGCTGCGACTTGATTAACGACTTCTGTAAAATATTAAGTGATAGGCAATAATAGCTTCAAAGTAGAAAAAAATGGAAATAAGTAGCATATAATATTACTTCAGTCTCTGCCATCATGTCTTAGTAGTTGTAGTTATGAGGCACTGTGTTTCTTGTATAGTTGTATTACACAACTGCTGAAAGGCCTAGAATGGCTAGGTGGTTAGGGCACTTGAATTGCAATCTGCAGGTCACATGTTCGAATCCCTGTCACCGAACATACTTGCACTTTCAGCCATGGAAGTATTATAGTGTGATAAAAGAACAGTCCAAGAGATGGCAGTGTGTGGTGTTGACTACCTTCTTTCCCTCTCATCTATAACTGCTAAATTAGAGATGGTTAGCACAGATAGCCCAAGAGTAGCTTTGCATGAAATGTGAAACAAACCAAGCCAAGTGCTGCAAGTAGCAATTTAACTCTTTTAGCATGGGCTCGGTCCCTGGGACTGACCTCATAACCATTTTGTGCTTGTTATAGTTTTCATGCTATAA
>NW_013667261.1:0-26316 GCF_000517525.1 Limulus polyphemus | reverse complement strand
AAGTCGTCTCCAACCATCATTAGTCTCAAAGTGGGTTCCTCGTCATCGAATTTGACTCCATAGTATGTATAATTAACTTGTATCATTTCAGGTAAAAATAAAAGAGAGATAGGGATGTTGTATTGTAGAGAAATATTGAATCTACACTTCAATGCAACTTATCTTTTAATTTCTTCTTGTAACTGTTCAGCCGAGTTTACAGTGCCCTCAAGGATCGTTTACATAAACCAGCGACTATGGTACGTCATGTCCAGCACAAGTGCCACCTTGACCAGTGGTTCCTAACAATTTTCACTCTACGAACCGTCAAAATATGTGTCAAAATCTAATTGAACGTTAGAAGTATGTAAGGATATTTAGAGTATATGACTTTTAGATATGAAACACAGCATGTCGCTAGTTTTACATTGATACTAAGGTTAAGGTTGTGGTGATTGGATATCAATCGTTGTCATGTTTTCTTAATAGACTATATTATCAACTAAGTTTAAATATTAACTTCTCTTTATATACTTGTATTTATTTATTCTCATAATTAAATAATATAGTATAAAGTAGTGACAAATTTTTGTATATACTTTCATTTATTTATTTTTATAACTAGATATTAATTAGTTTTATCCTATGTTTCGGCTATTAATCTTTTTCAGTCTTCGTGAGAAGGACTATTTCTGAGTTGATAGTATGCGTGATTCGATCCCGGATATAAAGTCTGGTACATTATCTACTCTATAAAACCGGGTTTCGATAATCGTGGTGGGTACAACACAGGTAGCCCATTGTGTAGCTTTGTGCTTAAGAACTAACAAGCAAAGCATTATCTATTCAACTTTGATGACGGTAAAAGATATTAAAAACATGATGATGATTAATTCCTGATCACCACAACTTTATCGTAAGATCTTAATAAACCGGTACAGCCCGGAATTCGTGTAACTCAGATAAAATGAATACCCCCCCCCCCATCCTCCTCCATAAGAAAAACAATGTAAAGTAATTTCTAAAGGATTTAAGGTTAGATTGCCCATCAACACCTACAATGTCAAAGACTAACTCAAAAACTCAATAAAAACATGTTTCAAAATAGGATAAAATATCACCATATAAATAATCACAAGATATAGAATATCATTAACCATAAAGATAGATAGATAAGGCAACAGAAATCATAGATCTTAGCAAGATATGCACAGCTATCCAAACTTCATGCAACTACACACACACATACATACTAAAGAATTCCACATAAGGAAATAAATCGACATACTGACTGTCAAAACAAGAAGCCTCATAACACTACAGACACACCTAAACGCACTGCACTAAACTTAAGTAAATGACTATTAACAGAACCTAAAGAAAGTGTTTTAAGTAAAGATTAAACTTCGTCCTAATACATAATCAAACATCTACCTTAGATATAGCTACAACCACAGAAGATAGAATGTACAACCTACCAGGAATAGAAAAAAAAATTGGGATCAAACAAAATTAGCAGTCCAGAAAACCATGAAATTTAAACCTCGCTATAATACTATCCTAAAGAAACATCATAACAATTCTGCCAGAAGATCAAATCTAAATCTAACACAGATTAAAAAATTAACCAACTTCTCTAGAAACACCAGAAAGGGATAAGTTAAAGGGGTAAACCCTCACTTGAGTGGATACCGCACCATATTTTCTGTCGAATCCCAGCCGCTACCAACACAGAAACTGCTCTTCTCAAGATTTCTCTGAAAATAGCAGCAGATTACCAGCGAAAAGTTATGATAATTAGTAATTAGTATGTAGTTTTAAATAATAATATTCATACTTGTATTTATGGCAAAACTACTATGACTATCTGCCACCATCCCTAATTTTGAAGTACTGACCAATGGGGAGGCAGCCAGTCAGTAGTACGCTATTACCCATCCATGCTAATGGATTGACTGTCATTCCAGCTTGAAGTGCGGGAAATATTTTGTGGTATCGCACGGATTCGAACCCGCCATTCCAGCTACGAAATTCAGAGCTCTACCATAGTGCCAACCCACGCCCAAATAAAACAGAAAATAGATATAGAATTTAAATTATATAAAATTTTGAAAGGCTTTAGAGCTTTAATTATGAGAATATTTATTCGAAAATAATTCTATATTTACTGGATGTATCTACGGCCGGCACCACTCCAACTTGGCAATTATGCTAACATAAGTCCTAAAATATAAACCAGAGAATATTTTCCGCATCACTAGATAATTGTTTGCAATCTGACTTATTGAAAGTACTCATATGTTCTATTTCTTAGCATTTAGCCAAGTACGTATGTATATCTGCTATTTCAGTGTTTTGTCTGCTGTATTTAAGAGGGAGGTGATATATCTGAGAGCGCGGTCATGTCATACAAGACAAAATAACACCAATAATAGGTTGAATGATATGTCATGCAAGACAAAATAACACCAATAATAGGTTGAATGATATGTCATACAAAACAAAATAACAGCAATAATAGGTTGAATGATATGTCATACAAGACAAAATAACACCATTAATAAGTTGAATGATATGTCATACAAGACAAAATAACACCAATAATAGGTTGAATGATATTTTCTTATTTGTTTTAAAATGCTCCGTCACTCCACATTTCTTTCCTTACTCTTTGAATTCAGGATTTCACGGATTGTGCATTATGTAGATACACAAGTCGAAACGCACACACTAGTTTCCATGAACACGGGTAGACATAGATTAAATTCATCAGTACATTTCCACTTTTCACGTGGAAACAGATATATATACGGAAGTGGGAAGTTGCAATGTCGAGCTATAAAACTCATATAAAACTTCTTCGTAACTTACATTGTGCAAGATTTGGTAAGCTTTATCGTTATTTTCCTTACAAAATTACAGAAACATAAATATATTGTAGGAAAATCGATCACAAATTATTGTCACTCTTCGCTAAAGCGTTCCCTTATCATATCGACATGCTCACACAATTGTAAATTGCATGTTAAATCCTGCAAAGAAAATGATTGATGAAATTGTTTTACTCGAAGTAATACAAATAATGTAAATCCCACTGTATGTAATATTCAAGAAACTTTATCATCGAATTAACATCAAATAATTTAAGTTCTACTGTTCGTATTATTCAAGAAATCGTCTCATCAAAATAACATCAAATAATGTAAGTTCTACTGTTCGTAATATTCAAGAAATCGTCTTATTCAAATAACATCAAATAATGTAAGTTCCACTGTTCGTAATATTCATGTAATCGTCTCATTGAAATAACATCAAATAATGTATGTTTCACTGTTCGTAACATCAAAGAAATCGACATTCTAAATAACATCAAATAATGCAAGTCCCGCTGTTCGTAATATTCACAAAATCAACAGTCTAAATAGCATCAAATAACGTAAGTCCCAGTGCTCGTAATATAAAAAAAATCTACATTTTAAATAGCTTAAGATAACGTAAGTCCCACTGTTTGCAATATTCAGAAAATCGGCATTCTAAATAATGTAAATAATGTAAGTTCCACTGTTCGTAATATTCAATAAGTTGTCTCATTCGAAATAACATCGAATAACAAAAGTCCCGCTCACTGTTTGCAATATGACACAATGTAAGTTAGCACTGTTGGTAATATCAAAGTAATCATGACATTTAAGTCACATGACACAAGATAAGTTCGCCCTGTTGCTAATATTAAACCAATCATGGCACTTAAGCAACGTGATACATATAAGTCCGCTCTGTTTTTGATATCAAAGTAATCATGACACTTAAGCAACACGACACAACATAATAGAAATATTTCGTGTTGTGGTTTTATGACATGTGGGTAAGGAGAAACACTGCCCACGCTTATCTCCTTTAAAATTAAGCTCATTTGTTTTACTGTCATTTGTCTATCGCGGAATGAGATAATAACCTAACAAAGAGAAAGAGTAGCTAGAAAGTTTATATATCTTGCAGCGAAAGCAGTAAACCGGACACAGACTTCCCAGCCTCCTCCACAGTCTGTGTCTAATCCTGCAGATATTTGTCAGTTATTTTTTATTATAGGTTTAATTTTATTGTTAGGTTATTTTGTTTTGTTCTTGAAAGTGTCCTAACTTAATATAATTAATCAACTATAGAATTTTCTGTAAAATTCAAATGATACTAGAGGTAAAATTCGGTAAAACAGTGGAGTAGAAAATATAGTGTTCGAGCTTAAATATCTGCTCATTAACCATGTTCTCTATGTTTGTCTTTTCAATATAAATATTGAGCATTAGGATTTTTTTTACTATTTTAGTTCAAAGCTGCACCATTGATTACATGCGACTTGCGCACCGCGGGTATTGAACTAGTGATTTTAGCGTTAGAAACTCTGAAGCTTACCGCTGAACCAAACCACCAGGAAATCTGTATTCCATATCAAATAAACAATGTATTTATATTTTGGAAAAATTGGCTTTAGATAATTTTCAAAAGCTTAAAAAACACTTTCTAAACTGTTTGCATTATAATTACTCCTGGAGGTAAAAGTTTGAAAATAAATTAACCTAAAATAGATGTTATTTTCATACTATAGCAGAAATAGACTTAATAGCTTTCTTTACACCTTAGAAAACTAAAATTTCGTTTTCATTTCAGGTTACAAAGAAAACTTTGCATTGATTAACGTTTTTATGTCTGTAGTATCTCACTTACTAAGAAAGTAATGTAGAAATATGCTTGAAAAATCCAACTGTAAAGCAATATAGCAAAATAGCAAAGGAAAACGAAATAAATTTTCATCATTAGTGCTTTTTATTTGTTATTTTAGATACAGGAAAGAAATAGACTCGATACTAAAATATTTTCAAGCAGAAAATCCAACACTTTTTTTTTTTGCAACCTCTTCTGTGTGTTACTTTACATACATTTATATAAGTGAAAGTGACTTTATATTATTTCTGTAAAGCGCTCCTTTTAATGATAATTCAGAAGCCACGTTTAGTATCACCTTTTGGGGAAAAAATTATGTTATACAAAATTTTATGTCCAAGCCCTTTTGGTTTTATTTTTTATATATACTTTTAAATATGATTTTTTTAAGTTTTATCAAAGTATGTTTATATCGGTTATAAAGAAATATGTCCACGTTATTTTAAACCATTCTGTTTTTTATTGTTTTCATTCTTTCTTATTTCTAACCGTAAAGATAAGATAAAAATAATAACGGACAAACAGCGTCAATTTTGTTTATGGCGTCTTATTTATTTATCAAAGAAAGATATCCAAACGTTTCGAAATTATTATCTTAATAAATACATTGGTATTAACATTAAAAATATCATTAATTTATTGCTGCCTTTACATTAACATGGATCTCTTATAGCTAGTACATTTTCTTAACAATCTTATAGATATTTTTAAAGATATCAGTGTTTAATTTATTTCGTAAAGTAAGTTTACTGAATTCGTGGCCCCCAGTGGCACAGCGTCTCGGACTTACAACGCTAGAAACCGGATTTCGATACCTGTGGTGGGCAGAGAAGAGATAGCCCATTGTGTAGCTTTGTGCTTCAATACAAACAAACAATTCGTGATTGTATTCAATTCCCGAGAACAATTTAAGATTTATGGTACCCGTGTAGTTTTTCACGCAGTCGTAAATAAATTTGTTATTACATCACTTCCGCTCTATCTGTTGTCATGGGAACGGTCAACTGCTTACAGGTCGTGGCCACGGTATAAAAAGAATTTCAGTCAGAAATGTGAGTGTATCGAGTGATGGTTTGAGACAAGTTAGTTGACACTATTCGCGACATGAGGGAAAGAGATCTCCCGGTAAGACTTAACGGGCTCAGACAACCACACCTCTCAAGTAAGTGAATGTTCTTTCTGTACTACTTCATACATCAACATCGTGTCTATCATCGCCTCTTTAGTAATAATTCTTTGTAATTCAATTCTTAATTCAAGAAAAATTAAATTTGTCCCTTTTTAATAAGTGTTTTATAAAAATAATACCAGACATGCATAACAAGTTCAACTTAACAATGCAGCTAGTTTTGTAACAAATAAGTAAGATGAAAAAGAATGTGTTCAGAAAGCTTAAAATGATAATGGAAAAATTCAAAACTTTTTATCTCTATCACGATATCCCTGAGAATCCAGAATATGTGATTATTTATTTCGGAGCTCAAAAATGACGAGCAATGAAGCTGCATCATTAAAGTTCAGAGGAATCAAGGGCCAGCCGTTGCCCAATGGTTAGCGTGCTGAAATGTGGATCCAAAAGCGCATGGTTTGCGTCCCATTATCTCAAATAATAATAATTTGCGTTTCGCACTTTCTGGTCGTGGTTTTATTATAAGACTGGCATTAGATCCAAGGAATTGAAAGTGGGTGCTCTTGACTAGGTGTCTTTCCTCTAGCCTATCAGTTCAAAATCGGAAACGACTAGTGCAGATTGTCCTTGTATATTTTTATGTGCATATCCGAAACGAACAGAAGAATAGGGTATTATTATTATTAATATCGAATTGAAATCATATTATATAGACCCCCAGGCGTTATCGTCAGCACAAACTCGAATTTCAACTAATTTATTGTTGGCATCAATAATACACTGCACCAAAGAGTAATGGGCATTATCTTTGTTTGAGAATGAATACTTTTTTTATAGCCCTCTATAGAGCTGATAAGAAATAGGCTTCACACCTGTATTATCTAAACCAAAACTGCACCAAAGATTGGGTGTAATGCACTTTTTTAAGTTGTGGTTTAGTATCTACAAAATATATATTTTTTATCTGTATGATGTTGATGTCGCGGAATATATGCACCATAATTATAGGTCACGTGCCAAAGTTACTTTCATAACGTCACGTAAGCACATTTTGTGTTGCTTAAGAATATAAAATCAAATAATCCAATCGTCTAATCTTTCTTAGAGCTAAAAACTTGTGGGCTTTGAGTCTATGAAGAATAAACAACCATTTCCTTGTAGTCTATCTGTTTATCCAAAGGCTATAAATGCATAAATATAATGTAGTTGTTTCTTTGTTAATAATTCCTACAACTTCAGGTCTCCTGATATACACAAGTAAATAATACCCGAGGGACTGAACGGCATTCCATTGTATAAAAACTCGGCAACTGCTATGAAAAAAACGTACTACCCTTATAGAGGTTTTGTTGACTAGATTGTGATGACGAAAGTGCCAGTAGGTTACTGGTGTTTCTGATGTAGTTGTATGCATGTATTTATCAAGCTATTTATGTTTCTGCTGCTCAACCACTCCGCCGATGGTTTAAGGCCAAAGCTTTGGATGGTTTAAAGCACTTTTTCAATTTGGCACTAAAATGTGTTTCTCAAAGAATTTTGTATCTTAAAAGTGAACGTTTCTAATCCACACTAACATGTGTAATTTTCAGAACTTTAAAATAAACCCTGCAAAATTCTGTACATTCTTTCTTTAGAACACCACTTTGTGTATTATTTTATACTCTTTTAGCTTATATTGAGTCTGTTACTAGACCAAGTCGTAACTTACTGACATTTATATGTCTGTTTTCATCCAGAAGTTTTGTTACTTGTTTCAGTGCGAACGGATGTTAGTTTCTCAGAATAGGGCAATCCTAAATGTTTTTTTTTTCTATGATCCCCCTCCTCCCTGTCGGCTTGCCTGGATGTTTTTTGTTGTTGTTTTTATGACTAGATAGATGTAGCATTACTTTCCTTGATTCGTGCGAATACTCAATCTTTATGTTTTACGTTTTAGGGCCTAATTTCTGTTTCTCGAGTGATCATTATTTATCTAATTTTTACGTATTGTATCTAACGTAGCTGACATTATTATTTTCATGAAAATGTTCAGTATTGATAAGAAACTAACAACGGCTATAAAATACAAATACAGTTGGTAGATTCAGAAACTTGATTGTTTGACCATTAAAGAAGTAAAGCAGTCTTATTCTTACGTTTATAACTAATATTATCTTTTATTTATTTTAAAAAAAAAGAAGGAAGAAATAAAATATTCTAAATATCTAGATTCAACATCTTGAGGTAAACCATACGATTCTCTTAAAGTAGGAAAGCCTGACTGATAAATTATTTTTACTTGCTTCTGTGTGGGAAGTTTCTTTTTAAATCCACACTTTGATGATTAACTTTTACCAACATTAAAAATAGTTATATCAGTGTGAATTTCTTATTTTCCATATTTCTAATCCTTTAATGTTTCTAACCAAGAAAACGTTCACACAAAAGATAGAGCGAAATTAAGAATTATGTTGTTTTTTTATATTAACATCAAGTAATTGATTATGCCGTTTTGTGTATGGTATAAAATGTGTTGATAGAAGGAACTAAGTTATTATTAAACATCTAATGCCTCATTAGTTACTTTCATTTGAAATAAATTTATACATATGCCAATAAAGTGTGTATATTATGATTTTTAATTATTATGGAAAATTTACATAGGAGTAATATTAAATTATTTCATGAAATATAAATTTTTCGCCAAATATCACATGTATAAATACCATTGTTGTTACCATAAAAGCATAAACACCTGTAAACATGACCTGATTAATTCTAGTTGAATAACTTGATTCGTATAAGGGTTGCAAATACAGAATCGGCACTAAGGAGTATATTAATAGATCACTGACTGAATGAAATCGTAGTGAGTTCGTTTTGGGTTTTGTTTTTTGTTTTGGTATATTTTACGATCTTTCATGTCAATTATTCATACTAGAGGGCACTATTTCAGCATTTTATGCATAGTTTTGTAACATTCTGACACCACGCAAGTACAACTTAGCATATGAGGCTGAAATTTGATATCAAATCTTTGTTTTCAGCGATTTAGTTTTCAGTATTCTAGATTTACAATAGCTATCACAGGGACTTTATCGTTTGGAAAAACGTTAGATTTTTTTTTTGCCGTTTTGGAAAAGGGAAAAAAAAACAAAAACGAACTGCCACTTGAAATAATATTGATTTAAAGGATAAACTTTGTTAACCTAAAAAAGTTAATAAAGAAAATTTTTCTATCTCCAAAGCTTGTAAATTACCTTCATTCAAATTGTGTTTTTTGGTGCCATACTTTTCTTGTATCTCTTTAAGAATAAATGTAATAACCATATCTGTAATTAAATAAATTACACAGACGTTTTTCCACACGCTGTTTCAGGTGTTTCTTCTTGTTGTTGTTTTTTATGCGAGCTTTCAACTTCAGAGCTGGAGTTTTCATCGGGCACAAATTCGTTAACGTAGACCTAACGAAACTGGTCTACCTAACGAAATTTCAACTGGTAAAGACTCCAGCAGCGGAGTTGAAAGCTTGCACAAAATAAACCCTGAAATATAGTGTGGGAACACGTCTGTGTAGCTCATTTAATCTAATTTATAATTCCACATTCATTATTAGTTTAAAAAGTTGTTTGAATGTTGAGAATTGTTTTGTTTCTGTTATTTCAATCCTTTTATATATCATAATATTTTTTGTATACAAAAAATAATAACTTTGCTCACTAAATAGGTAAGCGGTAAGTTAACAGACTTAAAAGGCTTTAAACCAGAGTTCGATTCCTGCGGTGGACAGAGCGAAGATAGTCCATTATGTAGCTTGGCCCTAAAAAAGCACTATGAGTATTAATTGTGAATACAATTTGTAAATATTTTCTTTATTTCAGAAATAAAAATGCTTATTTGTCTTAAAAAATTAGTAGAAATTCACGAATGTTTCAAAATCATCCTATAAACTTGAATCGAACTTTATAAACTGGTATATAATAGATGCATGTTTAGATTGAAATTTAACTGCTCGAAATTCAAAAATAAAATAAAAAACAATAAGTTCATATATTTTAAGGAAAGAAGTTTTTAGTATGAATTATCATAACAATAAGATAGAATATTTGTGCACTATTTTTCCTGCATTCTAGACCTTTTTATTTATTAAATTCCTCATAAAATGTAACAAAATGTTTATGTATTTCATTTTCTATAGTACTCTTTATATAGTAGTTTTTTTAGGTTTGTCGTATATTTATATGGGAATTATAAGCGTTTTTATTACAATTAAAACACCATTTCTGCTTGTTTGTTTGTTAAGCGCAAAACTACCCAAAGGGCTGTAAATATTTAAAGCCAGTTTCAGCTTTATAAGCCCTCGGGCTTAACACTGAACAACCAGAGGACCTTTCCGTTTGTAAACATTACATTGTTGTTATATATAGTGGTTTCCATCCGTTCATCCACTATTTATAAAGTAATACAAAAGACCAATACTTTACAGTAAGAGGGTTTTTAGAAACGTTGGAGTTAGATATTGAAGTGAAAATTTGAAAGTGTATTTATTTATAAAAAGAAAAAACTTAAAGCGAATATTTTTCTAAAATTGAATATTTCACTAAGCAGTCGGTAACCACTTTAATAGTTTTTCTAATCTATATAGCTTATAAATAACTTAACTAAATGTTTTTTATTTAAAATGTTTTCTGTGTTACACCTTTTTTTAAGCATAGTCCATGTAGGTTTGTTTGAATAAATCAATTAGAAATTTCATTTAAACAATTTCCAAAAATTATTGTAGTAGCAAACTTTTCATTTTATTTTTTATACAATTCTATGTACATTGTATTGTTGGTTTAAACGCCAAAAGTTGCTCATTGGACTATCTATACTATTCTTGTCAAGTTTATCGCTGAGCCACCAAGGGGAGGGTATATATAGTTGAGAGATAATAATTATTGTAATTCTCAATAATATAATAATACTCTTTAAAGCAAGCTTATGAAACTGTTAATAATGCTAACTGCACGAACAGTTTTCCACAAACCGTAAACTGAAAGTAAGATATTTTCTTATTATCAGTAAGTTTTTCAAATAATTGTGTAATGAAATTATTTTAGTACTATTGAAACATGTGCAACGAACCCGTCAGAGATATGGCACCTCACATTAGTGATTAATAAGAATGAAAGTCTTTAGATGATACATAACATAAATCTATTTTGTTCATTCCTCGTATACAGAGACATGTAGAATTCTTAATTTTTTTTTTCAAATACAAAATGCAAGTGTTGCTGGTAGGAGCGTGGCGGGTTGTCTGATTTGATGTCGTTGATACAACAGATAAATAAAAATGCTGCCAACAACAACGATTTGAGTAGACCTAAATTAACAAAGCTATAGACACAGAGATTCGTCTGTTTTTAATAGGGGCGACTGTCAGTTGCGAGAGACGTTGACTGGTGTGCAGGTACCGCCATACAATCTATTGGAAGTACCACATAACATTTACTCACGGTTAATATGCACGATCATAGATTTTGACATAACGGCTGGGCTTAAGATATTTCAAATACCTGTCAAAGAAACATTTCATAACTTGAAATCTAGGGCAGATTCATGACATATATTGTGATATATATAACATAGGGGAAATGTATAGATAAAACTTGTTTTAGTTGTTTCTAAGAAGGATTGAGTTCGTTTTATAAGTCCAAACCTTGTATAACAATTCATTGAACTTTATGTAACCATAATCTTAAACATGCTAATCATATAATATCATTACAATTACACTAGCCCAAATGTACCACCTTTTACGCCAACGCTTATAATAATCCATTGACCAATCAATGCCTGAACTTTGCACTAATAAGTTGCTTGTATCAATGTCGCTAAATAACGACATTTATTTTATCATCATACCAGAGAATATAAACAGTATACTGTTATATCAAAGGTGCTTATTAAGCAGTAATACTTTTCCATGACATAAGAAACCTATTCGATTGAACAATTTGTATTTATGGCAAAGTTACTAAGGCTATCTGTCGCCATCCCTAATTCTAAAATACTGACGGGAAAGAAAAAACAAAAGGTATAGTATCACCCACCACACACGCTAAGGGATTAACTGCCTCTCTTATAACGTACCTATAATTTAAAGTGGGGGAAATGTTCTATGGTATCGCCTGGATTCGAACCAGCTTCAAAATCCAGAGCTCTAACACAGGGTTAAATTAAGGATTATTATTATACCAGCTATACATTCTTTACAATAGTTACCTTTATATTAGACTATATTTCCAAACAATGTTTTATAATGATGCATAATAAACCCTACTGAAAACTACTGATATCAAACAAACTCAAGCGACCAACAGTATTTATCCTTTGGAACAACATAAATTTTAAGTGGTAAGCTTAGGATGCGAAAAGGACATTCACTTAACAAAAAAACAAGGTGTTCTTATGATAATGTAAATAATGCAATTTTTATTTCTTTAGTTTTATATAAAATAATAGGAATGAAAAAATATATATTTGTTGCAAAAACAAATACCAATTGTTAACAATTAATTGATTACCTTTATCATAATGAATGCTTTGCTATTTTCGTATGCCGCCAATATCCTTTTCTTAATTTACGTAATATATGTTTTCAGAGCTTAGTATTAAAACCAATTGAACAAAATATTACATACTTTTTATTGTTGTCTACCATAATTAGTTTAATCAATAATAATTAATTGATTATATTTATCTTAACGAGTAGTTTTCACATTATAGGCCAATCCAGTAAGGTTTTGTCGATCAGATATCAAACAATGTCATGATTACGATCAACTCAGTCGAAGTATTAATTAGTTACTAATTTTTTATATTTCATTTTCATTAGTTTTACCCTACATTTCAAACGAATAGCGCGCCAGACTTTCTATTAAGAAAGACCCTCCTGGATCAAATTCCGCCACTCTCAACACAGGAACAGTCCTTCTCAGGACTTCCCTGAAGACGGCAGCAGATCAGCAATCGAAGCAAAGGATAAAAACTAATTAGTATATATTTATTTAAAAAAAAACAAAAAAAAACATGAATTAGCTACTAATTAATAATTAGACTTGGGTTATCGTATAAGTTAATAACCATGACAACGATGTCCTCTTTTTTGTGTGTGCTATACCCAACCTACCATTATGTAATTTGTTTTATTGTTAAGAACAATATCTTACCGGTATATCAGATCTTTCTCAATAAAACAATGGTTGTTTACCATGAAAGCCACCTAATACTCTTAAATAGCATTACAACTAGTTTACACATGTCTCACTCACTTAGAATGAGAAGAAATCATTTAATGGGAATTCACAGCTGGAATCCAGCACTGGCTTCTCTCTTGGCTGACAAGGCTTACTGCTAAGATTATCAGTAGTAAGAGTGACCAGAAGATAAATCTCGCCAACATTTGTTATCCAACTCTGAAGTTTCTTGTTCAATGTAAAATGAGCATTATTTAGATGTTTATCAAGCTTATCAAAATGTATAACAATATTTACACACTTGATGTTCAAAAACGTAATGCTCTTGCTAACTTTTGAGGGTACTTACGTGTAAAACAAGTCGGGTAGGCGTATCCTGGCGACGAAGCTTATAATAAATACGTATGCAGATGTAAACATAAAAAACTTTTCTGGTTTTCAGTCACATCTTTTGATTAGGATAGAATATAAAATTCAACCGACTGGATGCAAGATAACTTGCATTTCATCGTACGAAAATAGTTTTTGTTTTACCTGTAAATATTCATGATTTCACCAGAACCACAAGTTTTATAGTCGCTATGTTATATAATAAAGAGGAACAAAACATAAATCTAGATGTATCGTGCAACGCAGCTGCACTAGACTTTAAATTTAGACTGAATTTTTCAACGTCTACTTGTGACATTGAAGAGCAAAAAAAGAACATCAAAATATAATAGAATATAATAAAACATCTTCTATTTAATGCAACATAAAAGTACTAATAAATTAATCCAAAAGTTCAAAGTCTTACCAAATTCCACTAAAACTAGTCAAAGTAGAAAGTTTCAGTTCAATCATTGCTTAAATTCATCTAATTTGACCAGAAAAAGATCTTTTTTTAAAGCAAGACATAATTAATTTACCAAATTAAAAACGCACTATCCATAATCCATATATTATAAACATAAGAACGTTTAAAAACATATATTATCACAATTAAATGGAACCTTTTTGTGCTTTTTCATCACAGGCTTTTACCGCACATGCAGTTTTACTCTCTTTGTTTTCGTGGAAAATTTAGCTCTTGAAGTTTGAATATTGTTTTCCTGCTTAATAAAGGAACTTTTTTACTTCAGTAAAGTATCGATTATTAAGTTCTTGTAGCAGAATAAAGTTATCAAAAATTTAATTTAATAATAAATACATTTGACGTTATGTATATAGTTTGTATATTTTCATAATATAATTAACCTTGAACTCGCATCGTGCCCGATATTTTGAAGGTATAGTTGTAATCTATTTTTTAGTTCTTGAAAACGTTCTAGAAATACCTGTTCTTATTTAATCATTCGTTGGTTGTTATTAATCGTATCTGAAGTAACTCAGACTGGTACAATTAACAACAGAGGACATTTTGAAACATTCTTCCATTAATGTTAACAGTGATGGTACCCAACTAATGAAACAATCCATTGTAACCTTTGTAAGTAAGAACTTAAAATATATTTAATTAAAGAGACCAACATGAGCGAGCTAATGCAACATGTCCCCGCCACACAATCTCAACATGGCCAATTTTGACACCAGAAAAATCGAAACTGTCTATCACCTCTTGGGACCTGTAAGAAGGTATATTTGTACCAAAGCCCACAAAAATTGATCAAAATATGGCGGAGTAATTGACCAAAACCCCCAAAACTATATTTTTTATGAGCTGTGAGTCCCCTGAAAAGACTCAAAATGGGCAAATCCAAATTTTTTTGCACGTCAGTATGTTTTGGGCGCTTGAAAAATTATATTTGTGCCAATTTTCTTCTTGATTGCTGGAAATATATACACACAGTAGTCCAAAATTAAACCTATCTATAATACTTAGTTTTCCCCCAGTGGCACAGCGGTATGTCTGCGGACTTACGAGGCTAGAAACCGGATTTCGATACCCGTGGTGGGTAGAGCATAGATAGCCCATTGTGTAGCTTTGTGCGTAATTCCAAACAAACAATACTTAGTTTTATTTAATATTAACTTCCGATCAGACCAAGCTACATAATTACAGCAAATCTAAAAATCAACATTTTTGTTTCTTTTTTTTCACCTTAGACCATACAAAACATTTAAAGTCTAAATAAAAAAAATGAAAAGTCAATCCGCCGAGAAATGAAGGAATGACGGTCAATTGAAAAGTGGAGATATAATTAGCTCTACTCATTACCAGGTTGATTTTTAGTTTTGCTGTGATTATGTAGCTTGGTCTGATCGGAAGTTCATTTCAATTAGAAACTAAGTATTATGGATAGGTTCAATTTTTACAGTTAAGACTACAAGTAAACATTAAAAAAGATGTTATAACTGGTTTGATTTCAATCTCACAACTTTATTTTTATTTTTGATATAGTTTAACTCGATTTCATGCATTTGGAATTAATTAGAAGCCATTCATTGTCAAAAGGAAACATATGCAGTTAATTCACTTGGAGGTAACAGGCTTGTTGGTTACACTTGTAGCCATTGTGACCAGATGGTCAACGTACTGTACTGATACGTTTTTAGGCAAGCTTTTAAATAAACTACAACAATTGTTATATATTTTTGTAACACAACAAATCCCAGACAAAATTAGTTTCTACGTCCTTGTGCATACATGATAACCTTTCACGACTTACAACTAAGATCCCCATCTTGTATTGGATACGTCGGCATTGGATTAGTTTTGCAAATTCCACTAATTGACACAGTTACATCTTAGCTTAATTTCTGCCTTAAATGAGATTGTTTCATTAAGGTTTTCCACCATGAGCGAACTGCGTATGTAACTTTCATCAGGGCAGCGAGTGTAAATAGCTCCTATGGTAAACGCTCTAATTACATTGTTTTTTTTTTTGTTTTTTTTGTTATTATTCAAACGGTCACACTTATTGGTGTATTTTCGTTCTGGCCTACAGATGCAGGCTTACCTGAATAAATTCAACACAAAGCTATTCCGATTGAAGTTGAACGTTCTACATACTCCACATTTATAAAACAAGATCACAGAGTTCTTGCAATAAATTTATTTGAAATTTAATAGTTTAAAGAACAACTTATCTTTTTGTAAACTTAGGAAATCACAAATCTAGAAATAAAATATCCAACAGATAATTTCATTACATAGATTTTAGTTCTTACCCCAGTGAGGTAGCGGTAAGTTTACAGAATTACAACTCTAAAATCCGGGATTCAGTTCCCCGCGGTGGACACAGCAGATAACCCAATGGGTTTTGCTCTATAAAACAAACTGTTCTTACGTAATGAATTGGAAGATTCTTATTGCGTCATATCTATCCTAGCGGTAAGCGGTTGGGATCGTGAAGTTCTTTAATAACATTTTGAAAAGTCGTAAAACAAGGGGACTTAAGATAGTGGTAATAATGAAACGACTTAATGACTAATAATAGCAGTTAAGTATGCCTGTTTCATGGTGGAACACAGAGGGAAGTAGTGATGTTATTTCACTGTGTATTTTTTATATGGAATAATAACAGCCTTTGGCCACATTATAATTTTCACTCAGAAGGTAGGCGTGTGTTTTAGGGTCTGAGAGGTGAAGTTGGATGGGGGTTTCTGCAACGGACACGAGTTCCTATTACACATAGTTTCTGCCCAGATAGTTCTGCTCGTAACCCGCAGCGTGACTTTTCTCGTACACTCCATGAAACCAGCCTTACACACAGAGTGCGGAAATATGCTGCAATAGGGTGCACCAGTAGTAGAGTAACGAGTGCACACGTACGTATCGCTATATTCGGTGCTTCGTTCATTTTTAATACGAACAAGAATACCCACAATCAAACACGTGTATTTTTGGCGACAAAGGAATCACCAACTCCTGCAACTTCAAGTACGTGAGTAGTATTCTTTTTTTATGAAACTCGCTTATATTTCATGCTAACAAACCTTTCCTACTTTGACTGTTTTTGTTTGCTTTTTGCACCTCAAAACTTTAACCAATCATCCTCCAGTCTTTCAACACCACAGAAAAACTAAGAATAAATCATGTAACGAAATTAGTGCGAAGATACATCACTGACGTCACGTGCGTGTAGGTATTTACGCTGGGGTTACCTGAAGCTAAATATCTTCACCACTAGGTGTCAGTACATGTGAATAATAAACTCGTGCAGTTACTTCCTTGTTTGACAAAATCACAAATACTCATTTATTCATGAAAATGAATTTTTTGCTAGAGCTATCTGTGATTTTGGTGTGCGCAAGGAAAGAAAGAAAGGGCTGATTGGAGTTGGGGATTTAGAAAAGGTTACTATGACATCTATCTTTTCAATTATATAGGTGCACATTATCAGTAAATAATGAATATATACAGAAACAATTTCTGATTGGAAGTTTAGTTTTACTCAGGTTTGGTAGAAAAAAAAAGGTCAAAAGATCATATTTCGCTTAGGTTTAGCTGATGTATGAGAAGACGAAATAGTTTTACTGACACATTCTGAAAAATATGAGTATAAAATCAAAAATATCTGTTAGCGCATTAGAAATTCCTCTCAAAACGAAGGAATACAAACCTCTCAAATTCATAGAGCAAACAAACGTTAATCTAATGGAAAATAAGAAAAGGACATACAGGTAGGCGACGTCATTCCTTACTAAAAGAAAGATCAACTCGGATTACTGTTTTTAATGGTCTTTAGTGATAGATTGATTTTCTGCTAAAATATTTATTTAATAGCGTTTACTTTAGTACTGGAACAGACATTACCTTGTGAAGTAGAACATTTCTCTATTTTTGTGAGGTTTAAACCTACATTAATTTATATTATAATAACCTAAACCTGCATTAATTTATATTATAATAATCCATCTTTTGATTCTTTAAATATATTCCACATTCAATTCCCTATATAGTCAAGAGCAGGTGATTACTTAGTCATTCATCTAAACATTAATTTATTTAGTATATTACTAATTTCTTATAAAATTAGCAAACGTGGTATTGGTAGTTGTTTCAGGTTGTATATCATCTCCTTATATTCAGGTCTACACTGCTCAGTCTAGGATTAAAAGTATCTGTAACTCGGTTTAAAGAGTAAATTGCTTATAAATGGAAAGTGCATTGTGCTATCATAAATTTAAGCTACCAGATGTGTTTCAGAATTTACAACTTCTTCTTTAGGTCCGGCAACGATGATTTAATACCTTGGTAGTTTTTTTAATATCAGAGTCGTACAACCTATATAGTTCAACAAATATAGTCCCTTAAAAATATTTCTTTCATCTGTCTGTTCTTATTAATATAATATAAATTTTGCTTTTGTAGAAAAAATTCGCGTAACAAACGCTCTGCTAGTATAATAGAATCTTAAAACTTTATTTCTAGATCAAATGCGAGTAATTTTCGAGCTGCGTTTTTCAACTGACATAATAAGTTTATCTTTCGATCAGTTAAAAATAAGGTGTTTAAGCTTGATCAACACTTTAATACTCTTGTCGGTGAATGTTAGTTTATTTTATGTCGTCATTTTAACACACTGGGCTGTCGGTGCTTTGTCCACCGTAGAGAATCGAATTCTGAATTTTAGTGTTAAGAGTCCGTGAACTTACCGGGATTCCCTATCGGTGGAATTCACGGAAAAAATAGTGAGCTTAATATCACAAACAAGTTTAATACCAATATAAAATCGTAATTTTACACGATATATTTATATATATGTTTTATAGGAACCGAGAATCCAACTTAATTATATAATTATATCACATTGACATCTAATTAGTTCTTATATGAAACTCTATTTTTGCACTACTTATTTTATTTTAGAAATTATAAATCTGTTCAATTCATTCTTATTTCTATTTACACAAAAAATGTGCCCCAGGGGCTCAGCGGTAAGACTAAAGGCTTATAACCCAAAAAGCTGAGGTTCGATATCAGTGATGGGCAAATGACAGATAGCCCGTTGTGTAACTTTATGCTTAATAAAGAACGAACGAACACAAAAAATGTTGAGTGTTATAGCATGCACGCAGATTTCTGAATACTGTAATGTGGCATTTCTTGATATTTAACTACGAACGTTACCCGCTGAATAGGAGCCATTTTTGTTTACTTTAAAATTCAAGTTACTGCGTTCAAATTATTTTATTAAGACTGAAGTATAGGTCAGTATCAACTATTTAACAAATATTTGATGTGAGACTTTTATATTATTTTGTTATTACTGTTTCAGACAAACCTTCTTGAAAAGGTTAAGGAAGAATAGCAATATGAGGATAGATACTTTCAGTATCGAGGAAGCTAGTTTAAAAAGACGGATTAAGAATACCTTCAATATACCGAGCTAGTTTAGGAAGGCTGGTTGTGCGAACACCTGTAAAACACATGGGAAATAAATCAAATACTTATGTAAACCGCACATACGCGTAGGTACAGGTCGTCCTAACGTGTATATACGAATCATTTATGTGCGCGCAGTCCGCTTCTCAAAATAGGATAGTTTGTCTTGGGTAGAACGTTTATGTTCTGCTACTAATATCTATTACTAAGAAAGAATTTCGGGTGGCGTTATTCGGAAGGCTTAACTAAATTTAGATACTTTTTTTTTCAAAAGAACATATAATTCTGGCCCATCTCCAAAATACAGAACACCGAAGCTTCATCAACTCCGACAAGTTATGTGTGAGATATATAGACTAGAACGATTCAACACAGATGAATATAGGTCTTCCTTCATAGACCTACCAATTAAAATTTACCCTAGAGTCATATAAATTGCTATCTTATTATGGGTTTTATTTCTTGGAATAATAATCAAAGGCTCATGACACTAAGCACGAACTAGATGGCAGAAGTGTTACTCCCAAATTAAACCAAGAGGTCAATTATATATTGCAAAAGAGAACGAAGTTAGTATTGACGTCAGTTCTATATTTCTTCTGTAACTCCCCTTCCATGAAGGTGAAAAATGCGGAGAGAGGTTATTCTTATACGAAAAGGTTCCTCATTTCTAGTTTCTGCTTAAATTATAGCCAGTGTGGCCAAAGAAGGTTTATAATATTTAATTTTGACAGCGATCACTAAAACCTGTGGAACTTTGCTATATATCTAGTATTTTTAATACAATAGATAGATGTGTTTATTGATATGATTTTTGATTTTGTCCATATTATTGTAGTACTAGCAGGGACCCGCAAAACATTTGCTGTCAAATTAGTATCTTTATTGGAAGAGTACTTCTTTAATTACAGGATTTCTAGAATAATACACAAAACTTTAATCAAAAACACCGAAATATACAAGTCCATTTGTTTTAGACCTAACATTAGTTTAACCATTATGAAGTAAGTAAGTTGTACACGTTTTTTAGTTTAATTTAGTTAGGGCTAAACTTTACCGTACTTAATACTATCAATAATTAAACTTATAATGTTATTCAATGACCTAACGTTACACATTTTAAAAAACTTTAAGCTGTTAGTATGTTGTTGTAAGAAATATATAATAAAGTATAGTTACATCCGCCTTTTGTACACATCTATTGAAATGAAGTGCGCTCGCATGCGCATTTTTAGGACAGACAAAAACTGACTATTATTATAATAAATTTTCCCTAAACACCATTTTGTTAATGTTACATTTTGTCATGTTGTTAAGACTTTTGTTCTCACTAACAACTGCTTTCGTATTCGAGAATGTTTAAGAGATTCAGAGAGTGCTTTTTTTCTTCACCGAAACCCACGTTTTGGTGAGAAAGGAAATCACAAATAGTGGTTTTATTTAATTTGATTAAAAATCTCAAATAAAATCTAATTTTTATACTACAGTACTGTGCAAAAGTGTTAGGACAAGGGAATATTTTGTCATTCTTTCCATTTTATGTGGCTAATTCTTCCGTGCCATTACAGAATGTATATTTCAACACTTTGGTAATACTTCACTGATCCCTGTTGACAATTGAATGAGTCAGAGTGAGAATACTTATCATTCTTTAGAATTCCCATATACTTATACTAAGAAAATTTCATAAGGGTTCTGCTTGAATGAACATACTGATCAAATTTAGGGTCTGAAATAACTGCCATGATACCCCAATAATATCAACAAAGAGCTATTAAATATTTTATAGATCTTGGTCTCAGCACTAAAATACATATCAGTGAAGTATTATTAATATTGTAGTCGCTACATAGCAATTAAAAAAAATGTCCTAGGCCAGGGCCTAGTTGACATGTGCGGAGAAACATCACAGGGTAGCCCTAACTTCACAGATAATATTTCATCAGAAAATCAGACACTAATGCACGCCTAATTCACAGATAAATTTGTTTGTAGAATTTCTTACCTAACTGATCGGTAATAAACAGGATGAATCACTGTTTAGCTTACTAACTGAATCGCTGTCTAACTAACAAACTGAGATTGAACTGAATACCTCAATAATTCGCTAGTTTTATATACGATCTAGTTTTCTAATTTAATACAGGAAGCTTCCAGTTTCTATCCAGTGGTTAGCATGTCGGACTGTGGATCTGAGGGTCCGTGGTTCGCGTCCCCTTACCGCCAGAAATATATTTCTCCTTAGTTTGATTACGTGGTGGGTTATAGTGATGGTCAAATCCCACTCTTACGTTTTACAAGAATAGCCCAAAAGTTGGGATAATCCCCTAGTAGCTTTGCGAGAAATTCAACAAAGCAAACAAACAGTCAAAAATTAAGGATTGCTGTATTTAATCCATAGAAATTTAGCACGCTGTGTGTATAAGGTGATGTAATTGTGAACAGACAACTTGTTAAATGATAGGGGAATAATTATATACTGAAAGTGTTAGCTAGACATCTCCTGAACGCTAAATAACGTAAAGAAAATCTGAGTTTCTTTGTAGCTGTAAATGCAATTTCCAACAGCCTGTTTGAATTATGACGCAAACAACAGCAAATAATTGTTATGACATCTTAATTTATCTTGGAAATATACACACGAGTTTCGTGCAATAACCACGGGAATTCAGTGCACGTGCTCTACTGCATGCGCACATTACTACAAAAGTCCTTCGTCCGTGAATTCCCTGTAATTTAAGACTAAGTATGTTCTTGTTAACCTACATAGACTATCAGCCAAACAATCTTAATTACATTGGTTTATTGATAAATTAAGTACTTGTAAAAGACTGGAATTTTTTATTTTCTAGTAAAGTCTTGACGTCACAAATAGCTCATTTCCAAAAATACCAGTTTAGCATACCTAGGAAGTAGGAAAAATGTAGTTGTAGTTATGATCACCACGTTATTTCTCTATGCTAACATAATTTGTCCTCGGGTGGGACAGCGGCTAATTACGAACTAACAACACTAAAATCGGGGGTTCGATTGCTCTTGGGGGGACAGAGTAGGTAGCCCAATGTGGCTAAAAATAACAAACAAAATTTACTTCCATAATTTTTCCATTTTCAACCATGGGGTCGTTGTCATATGACGATCAATCCCATTAGTAAAGAGTAACCCAAGAGTTGGTAGTTGGTAGTGTTGACAAGCTGCCTTCCCTCTAGTTTCTAGTTTATCACTTCAAAATTAGGGACGACTATCGCAGATAACCTTCAAGTAGCTTTGCGCGAAATATAACAAAACAAATTGTCCTCCCCTCCTCCCCAGTGAATGAATGGTAAGTATAACAGTTTATAACGCTAACATTCGAGATTCGATCTCTGCAACGGCCATGGCACAAATAGCTTTTGGAATGATTTTGAGCATAAAATAAACAAACTTATATTTTTTTTAGAAACGAGATAATTGTCAGAGGCGATATATTCAACTTAACCATACAAAAGATAAAGCCACGTTAGTAGCGCAACTTTAGTAACAAATAGGGCTAAAATTTATGATAAAAGTCGCGTAAACTGTAGATGATTTCTTCCACATTCCTCCTAATTTGTCCATTTCGGATTTAGTCTCTAACGCTTCGCCAGCTTTTAATTTCACAAAGTATTATACTGCATATATAAATAACGTTATAGAATCTTTTGCCTCCCATAGTATAGCCCAGTTAACCAGCTCTGGCATTGAACAAAAGGCCTCTTGCGCAGTGAGTAAAAACAAATTCATATTCCTTTAGTTAAGCGAAAATTTATTTTAATTGTTGTTGTTGTCTTGAGTTATAATATTACAAGTACATATTCGAGTCGTAATGACTGAAATTTCCTACAAGAAAAACGTTAATAAAGTATAAAAGTTTAAAAGTATGGTGAACCACGATAGTGGTTTATAATAGGGATCGCAAGGAATTGCACAAAACCCAAACAGAATGTTCGGGCAAAAAAGCACCTTAAACAGTAAGATTTAACTGAAACAACACTTTAAAATTTTTATTATTGACTGCTAAGGCTGTACACATATAAAAATGCACAAAAAAGCACGCATATCAGACTTAGAAGAGAAAGAAAATCCGTTCGAAACGGCCCGTTTGTAATTCTTCTTCTTATTCCCTTGCCAGCCTACAACAGAACGACTTGGCATATTGCACCCAAACCTGTTGTAGAATACTAAATAACGTACTGCGAAGATTTTAGGAGTATTGAAAAGTCGATTCGTTTCTTCTATATTGTACCTAAGCTAAAAAACATCATAATTCTAGAATAAACGATGTTTTCATTACCCTTTGAAATTAGCTTTCTTACTTTCACCTGTGTTTCTTTAAAAAGCTAAAGTACAGGGTGAAACAGGAATTACAACCGTCAATATTAGGTCGTCAAGAAATTAATGTCGCTTTTATTTAGATGAAAAAATCCGAACAACTTGTATATATCAAAACAAAACATTAAATGAAATAGCCTCCATTCTTATCGATGATGTTTTTCCAGCTTACAATCAGGTTGTTAATGCCTTGATTAAAAAAATCACTTGGCTTTGAGGCAAAAAGCATGTCGATGTCCTTCCACACTTTCATTTTCCCATTAATATAATGTTGCAGCGAACAAAAAAGATGGTAATCTGATGGTACCATATGTGGAGAATATGGTGGATGGGGGAGAACTTCCCAACCCAACTTCATAATATTTTGTTGCGTCAGACGTGCCATATGTGGACGTGCATTGTCGTGGAGAAGAATAACACCTTTCCGATTGACAAGTGAAGGGCGTTTCTGATGAAGAGCTTGACTTAAACGTTTCAGTTGCTGACTATAGCTCCCTGCATTGACAATTCGCTGTGGATTGGGGAGTTTGGAATGAATTACTCCTTTGATGTCTCATCAAATACAAAGCATCACTTTCTGCGGATGGAGTCCAGGTTTTGGGGTCGAAAGTGGTTTTTGTCTAAGATTGAGCCATTGTTTTTGGCGTTTAATATTCGCATAGATAATCCATTTTTCATCACCGGTGACAATCCTGTCCAAAAATGGTTCACGCGCATTACGCGCCAGAAGAGACGAAGCAACGTTCGCACGTTGGAAACGATGATCATCGGAGAGTTCGTGAGACACCCAAGCACCTTCTTTATGGAGTTTTGCCATATTCCATATATGTTTACGTATTGTTTCATGAGAGGCATGCAATTTCAGGGTCATTTCACTAGTGTGTTGCCTTGGGTTAGACTCAACAAGCGTCTTCAGAGCATCAATATCAATAAACTTCGTTGTTTCCCTTCTTGTATTCAAACAGCATTACTTGCCGAATGCGTGCCATCACTATGAGGGATTAGAGTATACTAAACTTTACATATTATCTACGCTACACTAACGTGACGTTTAGGCTATTCGTTTAACTATTATATGTGATATATGTTTTTTTGGGGGTGGTTAATGAAAGTGTTCCAAAACGCGTCATCAATTTCTTGACGACCTAATAGATAAACATTAGATGATTGTAACATGTAGATGCTCAATGCTTTGCACACTATACAATACGTGTCTTTTAGGGAGCCAACCCCTATATTGTGTATGAAGTGAAGGAGTAACAAAAAAATTCGTATAATAATTACTTTAAAAGACATGAAAGTTTATTTAAATCGACGTTTTAGACGTATATGTTTTATTTGAAAATGCTGCTTTTCTACTGGTAAAATTTTATATACGCTTAGTGGGGGTTGTGGCTTAGTCTAGGCATATAGTTGCCATTGTTATGTATTATATATAGAGAGAGATAATTTAGTTATACAGAAACTATAAATGCTCACTTTGTTCTCAAACGAATCTCTATGACAATCTCCGGCTGCAGTTTAACATTTTACATCTCGAACTAATGCGATCAAATCATCATCAATCGTATGAGCTAGCTACTAATTATATTTATTATCATTATAACGTACAAAGTTAGCTACCATACCAAGTAATATTTTGCTCATAGTTGAACATAAAAAAGTCAGCAAATAAGATAACTAAAAAATTTGGAATTTCAAAACCTCTCAACAGGGATCGTAAAAAAGGTAAAAAGGCTATAGATATTACAACATTATTTACTCAAACTACAAATCCCTATTTTGACTCCACCAAATGTAATTCTAGGTAACAGCATAGAGTAAATAATGTCTACAGTATTTCCTTACTTTTTTACGATCCTTATTTGCAGGTTTTTAAATTCCATTTTCTTTATCCTGTAAATTCTTAAGCGGATGTGTAACAGGAACTATATGTAGCAGTGGTATAGGTTAACTAGAGATAAGGTGGTTGGGAAAACAATAAGAACGAGAATCAAGTTTCTGGTGTCAACTACTACATGGTTGACACCAGAAACTTGATTCTCGTTCTTATTGTTTTCCCAACCACCTTATCTCTAGTTAACCTATACCACTGCTATACTATATGTAGCAGTGGTATAGGTTAACTAGAGATAAGGTGGTTGGGAAAACAATAAGAACGAGAATCATGTTTCTGGTGTCAACTACTATATGTAGCAGTGGTATAGGTTAACTAGAGATAAGGTGGTTGGGAAAACAATAAGAACGAGAATCAAGTTTCTGGTGTCAACTACTATATGTAGCAGTGGTATAGGTTAACTAGAGATAAGGTGGTTGGGAAAACAATAAGAACGAGAATCATGTTTCTGGTGTCAACTACTATATGTAGCAGTGGTATAGGTTAACTAGAGATAAGGTGGTTGGGAAAACAATAAGAACGAGAATCATGTTTCTGGTGTCAACTACTATATGTAGCAGTGGTATAGGTTAACTAGAGATAAGGTGGTTGGGAAAACAATAAGAACGAGAATCAAGTTTCTGGTGTCAATTACTATATGTAGCAGTGGTATAGGTTAACTAGAGATAAGGTGGTTGGGAAAACAATAAGAACGAGAATCAAGTTTCTGGTG